>NC_057814.1:59674030-59821631 GCF_018294505.1 Triticum aestivum | reverse complement strand
CGCTCCTCTCTGTATACACGTGCCTCCACACAATCGTGCCTGTACTGACTACAATTTCGTGCCTCCTTTTGATCAATCCACGTGCCTCACATAAAACCAACAGTAACTCTACGTACTACACACACGTGCCTCTCGCATGAAACCCATAGTATCTCTATGTGTTCGGCACGCGTGATCGCCCGTGCAACTTTGGTGTTGCACACACGTTCCTCACAGTATACCCGTGCCTCCACACAACCGTGCCTGTACTGATTGCAATTCCGTGCCTCCGTTTGCTGAATCCACTTGCCTCACATGAAACCCACGGTAATTCTACGTGCTCCGCACACGTCATCGCCCGTGCAACTTTGGTGCTGCACATACGCTACTCTCAGTATACACGTGCCTCCACAGAACCGTGCATGTACTGACTTCAATCCACGTGCCTCACATAAAAGACATGCACAGCCGTGCCTCAGAGTAAACAACACACGTGCCTCTACTGTATTTATAACTATGACCCCAATTAAATAACATCCGTCCAAAAAAATATCTTTAAAAGAAATGCACAGCCATACCTCTTCTACAAACGAACAACAGCAATGAACAGTTAGGTTCATATCGTTTCATATATCTAAATAACATTAAACCGTAGCATAGATTTTTAAACAAAATCCATTATGTTCAAAGGCTATAAGTAACATCACTGCGGCAGAAGATTGAAGATAACAACAAGCCTCCCATCACGCTCTTTGAAAGTTATCAACACCAAGCTGTTTACTTCAATAGACGATGCTTGGAGAAAATCACTGAAACCTTCCTGTTTGAACACCATTCTATTACCCAAGCCAAAGAAGTAGGAGCAAGGAGTGCTCACATATATATCACCATCACCAGATTCCAAAGTAACTTCAAGAGTTAAAACGCCAGTCCTAGGAAAAGTCACAAACTCCTTCAAACTCCTCACAACAATACCAGAAATAACCTGACAAAAAACATCAAGCTATCAGAAATAGAACAAAAATTCAAAACTATAAATAGAAGAGATAATAAAAATAAATAATAAATAAACAGAAACAAAGAAAAAACAGTGGAAAAAAATTTGACCATATGATGACCATTAACATTCATGGAATCAATCCTGTGAACAAAAGGACAATAGGGTATGTAGTCATCATCAAAGAGTTGACACCTCATGAAATACATCTGCTGATAATTAAGAAAAACAACACGGGTGTAATAATAACTCCCAACAAGTTCCATCTCGGAGTCGCTCAAACCATCAAGAGCTACAAAATATAATTACACAGGCTCAAGGGAACAGAAAAATCATCATGTATAATAAAACAAGCTAAAAACTTACTTAAAAATAAACCTTACCAACATACGGTAAAGGAGACAACGCATCTCCATGACCAACACGATAAAAATCAATACCAATCCACGTTCCATAATGTTCAATCCTAATGGTCATTATATCACGAGGACGAACACCATAATCACTGACCAATCGTTCCCAGGAAGGACCATGGAATTTGCTCCTCACCCGACCATGACTAAACATAACACCATACAAATAACCCTCATTGCACTGAAGAGCAACATCAGTATCTTCGTCACCCCTCCTTATGGCTAAAGCCCTACACTCCTCGATGTAACGAGCAAGATGAGCTCTAACACTGCACGGAACATACTGCACAACAAATCAAAACAAGGATCATAATCAAAATCTAAACAGCATGGGCAGCACCAAAAGAAATAATCGTGTGTGCCAAAAATTGAACAATTATAAAATGATATTCTTACAACACGCCTCCAACAACGCCGATCCAGGACCACACTGAACCCATCTACAGAAAAATCAACAGAAGAACACGGGCCACCAAGCGTACGGCAAAAAGGACAAGCCATAACTGCAAGGAACACAATGGTTATCAAGAACTAATCCCACAAAACCCAGTTGAAACTTGACATCTGGTAGTGTTGGTAGTCCCCACCCGTAACTACCCCATAAATCTCCATATCCCGAAAATATAATGGGAACAAAAAGAGAAACAAGAAAGGGAAACAGGGAACCCACGAATGCAACCGGTAAGGAACGACGATATCGCGAACGGGGAAGCGCGGTCGACGCTAAAGAAGGACCGCCGTAAGAGCAGGCAACAAGCGCGGCGGCCGGGACAGGGGCTGCCGTAACCACGCGACAAGAGCGGCGACCGCGACGGGCGAAGACGACGGCAAAGAAAGAACAGTGCACGACGACGGTTCGCCCACACCAGAGAGAAACAGATCTCAAAACAGATCAAAAGGTATTACAAAACATTAAAAGTATAAGGACTAAAATGAAAAATAAAAAACCACAAAGGAAAACCGGAAACCGGAAATCACGGAAGAAGCCGTGCGCACGACAAGTGTCACGCGCGGAGCGCCTCAGAAAGGTCTCACGAGCGCTCCGCGGGTGACACTTGGCGCGCGGGGAGCGCTCCTCAATTATTAGTGATTTCGCTCTTCCCCTCTCCCTCGATTCTCCTCGGGCCACCACCCTCGTTCTGCCTCCATCCTTCCAAGCAACGTCCTCTCTCTGTCGACCGCGACGCTAGGGTTCCTAGCCGCCGCCGCCGCCGCCGCACCACAGCCGGCCGGAGCTACCTCAACTCTGGCGCACGTCCTCTCCACCGTCGCCCGAGCTGCTCCGCCCATCTCCGTAGGGTCTTCAAACTGGGGGTGCAGGAGCTGGGGAGGGCGAAGATGCAGACGGTGCGGGGTGGAGCAGGGAGGCCGAAGACCCAGGCGGTGGACGCCTGACGGAGTGGAGGAGAGGCCAACGATAGGGACAAGGAGGAGCAGCATCATGGATCTGCAAGGAAGGGGAGGACCGCTGGAGATGCTCGTCGGCGAGCCTCCGAACAGGGAACCGGTGGGGAGTACGCCACCGTAGGGGAAGGAAGGGGGAGACATGGCGGCGACTGGCTGGGCCAAGCCACGAACGCCTATCCGCGACTTCGGTTGGGGGCCATCCCGTTCTTCCTCCCCACACTCTGATGCCAAAACCAGTAGCATCAGCAAGAAGGTCAATCACCAACGAGGTGCACATGGGTGGCGTGAACAGATGGCTACCCCATGAACTAGGTGCTCATCTATCTCTATCTCTCACTCACTCACGTTTTATGTGATTCATGTTTTTCTTTATTTCTTGTTCATTTTCATCTTGATCCCATTCAGGTAGAATGCTGCTCTGTTTTTCTATAACTAAGCAAGTATGTGGCCACTATCTTATACATAGAGACAATGCTGATGCAGAAAGAATGTTTCAAGTGGTTCAGAAAGCTTATGAGGTACAGCTCAATTTGAGGGAGTACTTGATTTTTGTTCAGCGTGGATGCTCATTTTGATGATGTACGTACAGCTTTGAATAGTATTGACACATTCATTGTCGCCTCTTCTCTGTAGACTTTGAAGGATGAACAAAAAGAACACTATGATCAGGTAACAGTTTAATCCCTCTGATTATACACGTTTATGTTCCTGTGACTACCAGTGGCTGTTTCTTTTTGCATTATAAGGAATTACTTGCTTGAAGCTTAAGATAGTTAGACAACAATACCTTTTGACTAACTGTCTCATTTTTTTGCCTATACTATTTGCCAGGGTCATCAACCTGTCTAAAAAATTTAAACACCAAACTTTTAGAGTAAGCTTGCCCAGAATCTCATGCTAACATGGAATCTGCATTGATAACTTCGGCTGATTTTACTGGTTGGCGCCGAGAGAGCTTCAGCTGGAGGTGGTGGGGGTGGTTGATTCGATGTGGCTTTGGAAATCCTTTTGAGGATATTTTCCGTGCTGCTGCTGGATGTACCGGCGGAATGAATGATGTATGCCATCTGTTCTGACTTATTAATTTCATCTACTGTTTGTAGGTCCCAGTTTTGTGGTTGTGCTTCTTCTCAAATATCACGTTTTTAGCATTATTATGTATGTTTCTAACTAAACAGAAAAGGTTCTATCGTCGGAAAATTAATTTCATCTTTATAATTTTCAGTGTAGGTGCTGCATTTGTGTGTTAATCATTACGCACTAGATAGCCCCTTACATTGCTCGTCGTCAGCCGAGCAGTGATTAACGAGATGGTGAACCTGCACAGGGCGTCTTATCTTCGCGGGAGGTCAAGAAACCAATTTGGTTCCATTTATTGGACATTTTTTGAGAGCCAGCTGCATTGAAGGGTTCAATCAACAATCAGATATTCTGAAAAAACAACAACGAATTTGACAGATCGGTACTCTTTGTGACATAAAGATACCAAATCTCTAAGAAAATACTGGTGTTGCAGGCTATGTACACGGGCAAACGATGGCTAACATCTATAGCTTCTGAAACTGTTTTTCATCATCATGCTCTACAGACACCGCCGCAATTCAGAGATAGTTGAACTTCACTATTGCCTGGTGAGTGCTTCATTTTTTCCCTTTCAAGTTACCTTCCTGATTTCGGTGTGTTAAATGTAGCATTGTATGTGACATAGGGATAGATAGAGATAGATGTTTAAGTGCTTCGGCTGGCTAGATAACTTATCTCCTATAAACCGAACTCCTCTTATTCTCTCTTATCCCTTCCTCTCCAAGTATGTAATCTAAACAACTTGTATGCGCTGTTATCAGGGATGTGCGCCCCTGCCTATAAACATGCACATCGCCCCCTCATACGAGGGTAAGACGCTTTCCGCCTATCGCACATAGTAATCAGAGCATCCCTCTTCCAATACATCTAGTTTTTCCAATCTCCATTAGTGCCTAGCATGTCTTCCTCCGGCTCCTCCCAGATCGGCCTCAACAGCCAGGTCACGGAGAAGCTCACCCGTACGAACTACGTACTATGGCGCGTCCAGATCACGCCGCAGCTAAGGGGAGCAGGCGTCTTCGGCTATGCCGATGGCAGCACGCCGGAGCCAGCCCGCTACCTTCCTGGCAAGGACAAGGACGGCAAGGACTCCACCGAGCCCAACCCTCTCCACCCAATCTGGGTCCGGGAGGATCAACAAGTGCTCGGGTACCTGCTCAATAATCTCTCAAAAGAGGTGTTGGTGCAGGTGACGGCGATCACCACGATGCACGTGCTCTGGACAACTCTGGCGGCCATGTTCTCCTCGCAGTCGCTTAGCCGTGTCAACAACATCCGCACGGCTTTGCTTCATGCGCAGAAGAGAACTCAGCCGATCGCCACCTTCTTCGCCCACATGCGCGGCCTCGCTGATGAACTCGTCGCGGCCGGCAAGCCGCTGCAAGACGACGAGATCGTCTCCTACATCATCCACGCGCTGGACATGGAGTACCAGCCTCTGGTGTCGGCCCTCGATGCCCGCACCTCCCCCGTCACCCTAGATGAGTTGTTCACCATGCTAAGCAATTTTGATCAGCGCATGGCACTCTATCAGGGTTTGGGCGGGTTCAAGTCATCTGCGAACGCTGCCTCTCGTGGCCGCGGCGGCCGCCGCGGCGGACCTCCACGCGGCAAGAACCGATCGGGCGGCGGTGGCAACTCCTCCAACACCAACACTCCTCGGGCCGGCCGTTCCTCCTCCACCAACTCCAAGGGACGCGGCGGCGGTGGTGGCCGCGGCTCCAACTGAGCGCGTCCTGATGCGCCGCGCTGCCAGATCTGTGGCAAGCTCGGGCACACCGCTCGGGACTGCTGGTATCGCTATGATGAGGACGATGATGACTCCCAGGATGAGGACAAGGTGGCTGCTGCTGCGGACGGCTCCTATGGCGTCGACACCAACTGGTACGTCGACAGTGGCGCCACCGAACACATCACCAGCGAACTTGAGAAGGTGACCATGCGGGAAAAATACCGCGGCAAGGACCAAATCCACACTGCTAGTGGTGCAGGTATGAGGATTCGTCACGTTGGTCATACAATTATTAAAACTCCCCATCGCAAACTTCATCTTAGAAAATTTTTGCATGTCCCTAGTGCTAGTATGAATCTTCTCTCCGTTCATAGAATTGCCATTGACAATCATGTATTCCTCGCGTTTCATCCCTTTTTCTTTTTGATCAAGGATCAGGCAACAAAGAAAGTGGTTTATCGAGGTAGATGCATTCGAGGACTCTACCTGTTGATTCCAAAGCGTCGAAGATTCAATAAACATGCCTACAGTGTTGCCAAACTTTCGTCAACACGATGGCATGATCGATTAGGACATGCTTCTTTTTCTTTAGTTGAAAGATTGCTTAGGAAAAATAAGCTCCCGTTTGTTGGTGAGCGCAATGTTGAAACAGTTTGTGATTCATGTCAACGTGCTAAGAGTCATCAGTTGCCATATCCAATCTCAACTAGTGTGTCTACAAAACCCTTGCAATTAATTTTTTCTGATGTTTGGGGTCCTGCCCCTAGCTCCGTTGGTAGACACACATATTGCGTGAGTTTTATTGATGCCTACAGTAAATACTCTTGGATTTATCTTCTTAAGAAAAGATCCGAGGTCTTTCAAGTTTTCCAAAACTTTTAAGCTCTTGTTGAGCGCAAGTTTGACAGCAAGATCATTGCTGCTCAATCAGACTGGGGGGGGAGAGTACGAAAAGTTAAACTCTTTCTTCCAAAACCTTGGCATCTCTCATCACGTGTCCTGTCCCCACGCTCATCAACAAAACGGTTCGGCAGAACGTAAGCACAGACACATTGTGGAGGTAGGACTAGCTCTCTTAGCCGGCGCTTCTATGCCCCTTAAATTTTGGGACGAAGCTTTTCTCACGGCTGTCCACATTATCAACATGCTTCCTAGTCGTGTCATCAATAATGAAACTCCAACAGAAAGGCTACTTCATGTTAAACCTGACTACAAATCACTTCGTGTGTTTGGGTGTGCCTGTTGGCCTAATCTTCGCCCATACAACAATCGCAAACTCATGTTCCGCTCAAAGCAATGTGCTTTTCTTGGGTATAGTCCCCTTCATAAAGGTGTCAAGTGCCTTGGCATCTCCACTGGTCGTGTCTATATTTCTCGCGATGTGATCTTTCATGAAACAAAATTTCCTTTTGCTGATCTTCATCCTAATGCCGGCGCCATACTCCGCAAAGAAATCCTTCTTTTGCCATCTCATTTATCCGGCCTTGATCACGGGGGAGAAAATAATTGTGCTGATCAAATGCTGACTAACCCTCTTAACCATACCCATGAGCTTTGTGATGTTGTAGGAGAAAACAGCAGTGAAAACAGAGAAGAAAATGATGCACAAATCACTTCCCAAATGCCATATTTCATGTGTCATGGCGTGGGGGGCAAATCTTCCTTGGAACTCGCTGGATCCGCCTCGAGATCGCTGCAGGAGCAGCAGCGCAGGCAATCTGCACCGGGATCGGTGCGGGCTGACGCGTCAGAGCCGACAGCTGCGCCGCACGCCCGCGCAACCGCCAGCGACTCCGCGCGCGCCACGCAACCGACCGCAGCTGGAGGTGGCCCCGCGCCTGCTGGAGGTGGCCCCACGGCCGCTTCGCCCCGCTCGTCGCGTCACACCTGGCAGCCCCCAAGTGGCCAACGCGGCGCACGCTTCCCCGACGAGTTGCGCTGCTACAAGCGGCGCGCTGAGCCGCGGCTGACGGGCGCTGGATCTGGTGCTGATCTGCTCGGGCCCACGCAATCATGCGCACGTGATGAGCCGGTCGGCCAGCCGGGATCTTCTGCGGCCTCCACAGCGCCTGGATCACGAGATGCAGCCACAGAAGATCCAGGAGACGCACGAGGCGAATCTGCCTCGGCTGTCGCAGCGTCCAGTGCTCCTGTTCCTGCTCCGAGATCTTCTGCGCAAACTGATCCCGCTGCACTGTCACAACGAAGAACAAGACTACAACAAGGTGTGATCCAACCTGTTGATTATAAGCGTGTAACAAAATATGGCTTAGTTTGTTCCACAGGTGAGCCAGGTGAGCCAAGCACTCTTGAGGAAGCACTTCGTGATGAAAAATGGAAAAAGGCAATGAAGGAAGAATTTTTGGCACTAGAGAAAAATCACACGTGGCATCTAGTTCCTCACAGCAAGGTAAAAATCTTATTGATTGCAAATGGGTCTTCAGAATAAAAAGGAATTCTGATGGAACCATTGACCGGTACAAGGCAAGACTTGTTGCCAAGGGTTTCAAGCAACGGTATGGAATAGACTATGAGGATACCTTTAGTCCCGTTGTCAAAGCTGCAACCATACGTCTTGTTTTGTCCATTGCTATTTCCTGGAGTCTCAGACAATTAGATGTTCAGAATGCGTTTCTGCATGGCGTTCTGGAAGAGGAGGTATACATGAAACAACCTCCTGGGTTTGAGAATGAAAATACACCCTCATTTGTATGCAAACTTGACAAAGCACTTTATGGGTTAAAGCAAGCACCAAGAGCATGGTACTCACGTCTCTGTCATAAAATGTAAACACTTGGTTTTGTTCCTTCCAAGTCTGACACCTCATTGTTCATTTGTATGCAAACTTGACAAAGCACTTTATGGGTTAAAGCAAGCACCAAGAGCATGGTACTCACGTCTCTGTCATAAAATGTAAACACTTGGTTTTGTTCCTTCCAAGTCTGACACCTCATTGTTCATTTACAATAAATTGAACACAACCATATTTGTCCTCATTTATGTTGATGATATTATTGTTACAAGTTCATCTGATGAGGCAATAGCTGGATTGTTAAAGGATCTGAGTGCAGATTTTACTCTTAAGGATCTTGGAGATCTTCATTATTTCCTAGGGATTGAAGTGAAGAAACATGATGATGGGCTTCATCTCTCCCAGGAAAAATATGCCACTGATTTGCTGAAAGAGGCTGGCTTGCAAGGTTGTAAACCCTCACCTACTCCTTTGTCAAGTTCTGAGAAACTGTCTCTTACAGAAGGTACACCCCTAAGTAAAGAAGACAACACTAAATACAGGAGCTTAGTAGGTGCACTGCAGTACTTAACACTGACAAGACCTGATATTTCTTTTGCTGTCAACAAAGTATGCCAGTTTCTTCATGCACCCACCACTGTGCATTGGACTGCTGCTAAACATATAGTTAGATATGTCAAAAATACTTTGAGCATTGGTCTTAATTTCAGCAAGTCACCATCTACTTTGGTCAGTGCCTTCTCAGATTCTGATTGGGCAGGCAGCCTAGATGATAGGCGCTCCACTGGTGGTTTTGCAGTATTTTTTGGTCCTAACTTGATATCATGGAGTGCAAGGAAATAGGCAACTGTGTCTAGATCCAGTACAGAGGCAGAATACAAAGCATTGGCAAATGCAACAGTAGAAATTATATGGGTTCAATCCATTCTTAAGGAACTTGGTGTGAGAAATACTCAAGCTCCATGTTTGTGGTGTGACAATCTTGATGCTACCTATCTATCTGCTAATCATGTGTTTCATGCCAGAACAAAACACATAGAGATAGATTTTCACTTTGTCAGAGAAAGGGTTGCTAATAAGCAACTTGACATTCGGTTTGTGCACTCTAGAGATCAAGTTGCAGATGGATTCACCAAAGCTTTGCCTACACGGAGTTTTGAAGACTTCAAGCATAATCTCAACTTGATAAAGTTATGATTAAGGGAGGGTGTTAAATGTAGCATTGTACGTGACATAGGGATAGATAGAGATAGATGTTTAAGTGCTTCGGCTGGCTAGATAACTTATCTCCTGTAAACCGAACTCCTCTTATTCTCTCTTATCCCTTCCTCTCCAAGTATGTAATCTAAACAACTTGTATGCGCTGTTATCAGGGATGTGCGCCCCTGCCTATAAACATGCACAGCGCCTCCTCATACGAGGGTAAGACGCTTTCCGCCTATCGCACACGGTGGTCTGATATTGATTCCCTTAGGTGTATGGAGGCTATCCTGAAACCATCAAGAAAAAAACCCGACTCCTGTTTTCCATCATTTACCCGAGAAATTCTTGCGAACTGCTACATATTTCTGTACGTCAGAGATATAATGAGGCTGCACAGGCATGGTTTTCAAGATATAATGCCGATCTTTTATTATACTGCACCTGCCTGTGATCGGATGCTAATACATTGCATTGACATTCAGGTACTGAGTGTATGACCGACCGATCATTCTCAACCAACCAGCAGCTCAACACAGCCCTAGAGCAGCAAACATACTACAGTGTACAGGGAGAACGGTTTCTAACACAGATTGGACTGCAGGAAGAGCATGTACACGGAAGGCCCATTGCTTTTCACTTCCAAAGAGTTAGATCACTCTGCTTGACGATGATGATTGTTCTGGCTCCCAGAGGTCAGCCATATCACAATTAATATTTATTTTGTCCGTTTGTCCCCGGCGGCTGATTTGTATGTGTTCGGCTGATTTGTATGTGTTCAGTGTTCTGAATGTATTTTTATTTTCCTTTTGATTCAGGTGACAAAGCAATTTTAAGGTGCTGATTAAGTTCGCCACAATTGATAGTTCATACTTGTTCTTTTGATTATCACGCTGGATGCAATTGAGTTTAATTTATCACAAATGATACGAGTTTCTATTGGCGATGGCTCGAGCGATGCAGGACAGTGGTGAGCGCCGGTGAGTACAGCGGCCTCTACAGGTGGCGGGAGCGGCGGTCAATATCATGGGCATGGCTTGGGGAGCGGTGCTTGCATCAACCGGCGGGGAGCGCATCTGCTGCCAAAAAGCCAAGGTAAGCTTCGCTCAACCCTTCCCTCTCTCCCTCTCTGTTCCCATCTATGCTCACTCCATGCCACATCCTTCCCCATGCATGATTGACTCCATTGGGTGATATATGTCACATCCCCGGATCGATTTCAGCTACCCGGATCTAATCTCCTAAGTTTGGACATTCATGCTACCCGGATCTAATTTCCTAAGTTTGTAGAAAGTATTCTTGTGCACTTGCTACATGGTCTGACAAATATAGATGTAAGCAACATCAAGAACATAATTTGTTTATTTCGTCTTGCTTTACCTTACTGGAGTACTGTATTGATCCACACCATGGGCAGACACATATATTTAAACAATTAGAAAAAGGGCATTTAAGCCTTCGCTTCCATGATCGTAATTACTGACCGTGGAGGTCTTCAATAGCTTCCACAACTATATAAAAAACTCCTTGAGTTTCTGTCTCATTATCTGGTTATATTCAGTTAACGTTTTGAAGTTCTGTACTGCCTGGATGCCAAGAGGAGTTTTGTAGTCGTATTTATTTTTTAGACATTACCCAGCGCCAGAGTTCTTTATTTTTTTCTTCAACACTTTATCTATGGAAATATATTGAACAGAGTTAATAAGTGCAGAAAATTGGTAACACTGCACTCAGTTAGGATTATGAGACATCTGCTGCATGTACTCCCTCCGTTCCGAATTACTTGTCGCACGTATGGATGTATCTAGATGTATTTTAGTTCTAGATACATCCATTTCAGAGACGAGTAATTCGGAACGGAGGGAGTATTATTTATCAATACTACCCCATTTTCTTCCTATCGTATTTGTATGTATCCGATGCTCTTACTAATGTTTTAGCCTTCTATATTTTGTTTCGGAGTGAGCTCAGGACAATGGCTATGAGGAGGATGGAGACGCAGCTTGTACTTATTTATTGTCACAAAAAGAAACACATTATGCAGCAGAGGATTAATGAAACTGACGTGTCTTATGGTCCACGATGTTCACCTCTTCTGTTGCGGGGGAAGCCAGAAATGCTAGAAAGGCAGTGACGCAGAAGAGCTCACAGTGGAGCCCCTCGTGTTGATTGATTTTTCTCCTATGTAACTAAATTCATGTACTGAATCTTTTGCTTATGTAAGGGTTTCAATACTTCCCCAACTCTGCTCTGCACTGATGGTTGCTCAATGATTGATCGTCGGATGGTACTCTGTCTTTTATTCTGATTGTTCCTGATTAGTAAAATGGAGCTCGTAAAGAACCATGGAGGTAGAATCGCTCCTCCCTTAAGCCAGCCTGTTGTTCTCTTTTTGATAGGTGTTGCTGCTCTTCTTACTGCTCCTCTATGGTGTTCTTTTGCCAGGTTGGTGTTAAGTGACTGCCAGATCTCTTGATGTTCATCGATCGCTCTTCCTGTTCCTCCCTCTTCGCTGCGCCTTTCATCACCGCCGAGGTACGTTTCGTGCTCTGTTCATCTCTATTGATGTGTGTCCGTGTGTTCATTTTCGGTTCCTGGCTATATCGCTTCATTCATGCTCATCACGTGTTTGTTGTTATGTCTACTCCGTGTGACGCCTTGGATTTTCTTTCCTTTCTTCAGAAATCACAGTTCCTGGATCATCATCAGATTTGGTTTGTTTGTCTCTCATTCAGGTACTGTTTGCAATACCTTTCTTAGCATGGCGGTCAACTCTGCTTTTTGTTTTATGTGGTTTTGAGCAAGATTGTTGCATTTGGTTTCATGAAGATTCATGTCAAATCAGAAGTGTTGTGATGCAGACCATAAAATATGCTACTGCCATTTGCAACAAAATCTTAGAACTGCTAAAAGAAATAGGGTGTGAGATGAATTGAATAGGACACTCATGTATGAAGGTTACCCCTACCCTATTACATCTACCACACGCTCTTTGTTTTCTTCCGATTACACAGAATTCTTAAAAGGTAACTTCGAGAGCTTTGTATACTGTTTAATACAACATACAGGACACTCTTTGGTTTGTTTGAGAAAAGCAGTATATAGTCAGCTCAGATAAAATTCTATTTCAGCTCACATACCTATCATTGGCCCACTAAATTATGAAATGAGTGTATACTAACATACGTGGTCCCTAATATCTTATCAGCATCGTACAATGGATACGATTGAAGTTCCACCTAGGGTCATCTTTGAGACCATAATGAATAAACTCCAGTTACCTCCACCAACATAACCCAGCCATGGAGATGTCAATGGGAAAACAACAGTAGGTGTGCATTTCTACCCATCCAGGTCCACCATGCCTTATCCTTCCTGTGAGGTACGCCTATCAAGCAGTCCGTCAACGACACCGGAAGCTGCTGAACACGAAGCAGCAACTAAGGCTATAAGATACATGCTATCAATTGAGGAAAAAGGAAATGAAGGACCACAACTATGTAAAACTGAAGAGCATGGAAGATTCTAACAAAAAGCTCATCAAACGGTTAGCTACAAAAAATGGTATACTATGCGCGAAGAACAGAAGAATTGGGCAGCTCACAACAGCCTTTCGCATCTTCATAGCCACGTCAACACTGCATTGCCAAGAAATTCACACACTTGTAGCAGACAACCAATCGAATAGAGAAGCAGAGGTTGCCACACCTTCCGGCTCGTGTTTCATGGAACTGGAGAAGCTCACATCAGATCTTCAGTGTCTGATCATTAAAGCAACTGAGAAAGTGCAGTCCGTTGGTGGTTACGAGGATCAATCACAGTCTGACGATAGCGAGGCCGATCAGTTTCCACCATACTTTGGACCAGAAGATGAATACACTGGACCAAGCTGCCTTGCCGATGAACCTTACTACGATACAGACGAGTAGCTCTTTCAATCTCGAGGCTCCTAGGCTATATGTATCTCCTGTTAAAGGCATGTACTGTTTGCGCCTGTCGATGCCTGTCGATGCATGTATCGACAGAAGTTAAGTTGAACACTAAGTGTAACTATATCCAATACTATGTACTTCTGTTTACTTTTGAACACTGCCCTACAAAGCATCCGGTGTATCAATATATGAGTCATAAATTTGTATGCAATGCCATCTGCTATGATTATGTCCTTTACATCTCTATTATTTACAGAAACTTAAAAGGTTTGGATTTTGAAATGTTTAATACAAAAATTAGTGTTTAAATATTTATTTATCACCCATACCTTCTATTCACTCTTTCTTGATTATATTGACCACACATTGCCACATCAAATCAACCTTATTGCATGTTATTGCTCGTTCTTACTTGGTATCTTATTTTATCCCTGTAGCTCCTAGAGTGCTTGGCTAATTTTTTTAAAATAATACATTTTTTTATTAATTTGCACAAATATTACGCTGAAAAAATAATTTTCAAAAATAATACACCGTCGGCCCGCTGCAGGCCGACTGGGCCTAGTCAGCCCACAGCAGGCCGACTGGGCGTACTCGGCCAGTAGCAGGCCGACAGCTGGCTCACCTGCCACTTGTCGCACGCGCATTGGGCAGGCCACGTCGCGGGGTGGGGAGAGGGAGCTGTCGGCGCGGCGATCACGGGGTGAGCCCCTGTCAGCCTACTGCGGGCCGATCGGCCAGCTGCGGGCCGACAGGGTGCGGCCCCACCTGCAGCACACCCGGCTCCCTGCGGCTCGAGCATATCTGTTCGCTATCCCACTTGAGCATATATGTTCTTCCTCTGTTCTTTCCTTCTCCCTTCTGTACACGAAAATGCCTTCAATTTCTACACCTAAATGAGCCAGTTTTTTGCGGATTTGGCACCGTGAATGGATTCAACTTAGTTAGGGCAGCCAAAAGAGTCCTCAGTCTACTGATGGGGTAGCTCGTGGTGGTCGTGGTGAGCATTTTGGTAGCTCGTGGAGGTGAAGGTGGTGGTGGTGAAGTTGGGGCAGTGTGGTGGAGGTGGTGGAGGTGAAGCTCATCGTTCGTCGTTCTTCGTTGGAGGCGGAGTACCGGCAGTTTGGTGGCTGCCGTTCGTCGTTCTTCGTTCGCACGCACGCTTCAAGGGTATATTTTAGCAAACATTTTATTTTTCATAGGTGCTCCGGTAGTATTTGTTAATATGTTTCGATGTGAAATAAATTAGGTGTGCGATTATTGTTATTTGCCCCGGTAGTATACGTAAATATATTTAGATGTCAACTAATTATTTGTGTAAAAATGTGTAGTTGCTCCGGTAATATTCCGTACTATATGTGGATGTGAAGTATTTAGGAGTGTCAGTATTTGGAGTAGCTCCGGTAAAATCCGTAACATAGGTAGTCAAATATTAAAATCTGTAAATATTTGTAGTTGCTCCAGCAAATATTTGTAATATACTTGTAGGTGTGTGAATTGTATTAGTTGCTCCGTTAATATTTTGTAATATATATATAGACATGTCTAATATTTTTTAGTGAATTGTATTTCGTTGTTGAAAAAAAATAGGTGAGCCGAGATGTCTGATGTAGTGAAGTTCAGATTTTACTATGGTCCTGGTACTGTCCAAACAACTGAGATGGGAGCAGATCTGAGTGAATTTACTCACATAGAGGTGCCAATGAGCGCACCTCAAACATGGTCTGTCTGTCAGTTGAAAGAATGGATTGCGGTAAGTTTAGGTCTTGATACTGAAACACACACCGTCGGTGTTCATGCATTATGGACACGGTCAAGTACAATAATTTACTTTTATTTGAGGCCGATAGAGCGAGACTCCGATTGGGTGCGGTGGTTACAAGGTTGTGAACGAAGGGGATGCAATCATGTTGCTTTATTGCTTCCCGTCTTGAAGGAGGTCACTGCACATGAAGGCGATGGTGGCTACGATCCTGGTCATAGCAGTGTAGGGAGGCAGTTATCTATGTCAAATGCTGGAGATGATGGTTACGAACAAGGACAGAGCAGTCAGGTAGAAGGAGGAAATGCTTATGGTTATGAATCAGGGCAGAGTAGTCAGGTACAAGGAGGAAATGCCGATGGTGATTACAATGGCGAGGTGGACGCTAACGTGGTAGATGGGCACATGCAGGACCAGATGGAAGAAAAAGACACCGATGTTGAAAGGGGTCATGCCGATGATTCTGACGAGTCAGATGAAGAAGAAAATGCAGAGGAGGTCCCGAATCCTGCATCGTGGAATCATGACTTCTCATCTGCAATGACCGTGAATGATGGACATGACAGCCTGGCAATATCACCAGAACAATATTGCGACGGGTGCTATGTATCCGAACAAGCAAGCCCTGAAGGATGCAATAATTAATTGGGCAATGTCCATGCAAAGGGTTTTCACAGCTCAGGTGTCCAGTCAGAAATTCCTGACAATGGTATGCAAGAACGCAGATTGTCCCGCCAGGGTGCACGGCTTTCTCCCTAAGTATGGCACAAGTTGGGTGATAAGTGACTTAGTTAATCACACTTGTCTTATTCCCTGCATCCCTCAAGATCATGCCAACCTTTCATCCACGCTTATTGCTCAGTTGTTTTACGATGAGATAGTGCAGGGCAAAGCTATGGAAGTGAAGGTAGTCCAGACAAAAGTCTTCGCCAGGTTCAAGTACAGAATTTCTTATGGCAAGGCTTGGAGGGCTAAGCATGCGGCGCTTGAGAGGAGATTTGGTTCTTATTTTGATGCATATGACTCTGTTGTCCAGCTCCTCCACACCCTGCAGCAGCGGAATCCAGGCACCTATATCAATATCCAAGACATGTTCATGCCAGAGTTCCCAACTGTGAGGGTGTTGCATCGTCTCTTCTTCTCTTTCAGTGTATGCATCGAAGCTTTCAGGCATTGCCGACCGGTGATATGTGTTGACGGTACTTTTCTCACAGGCAACTACAAGGGTCAGATCCTGACAGCCATAGGTCAAGACGGCCAAAATCAAGTCGTCCCACTGGCATTTGCTTTTGTGGAGAGTGAGAACATCGAAAGTTGGACATGGTTCTTCAGGCAGTTGAAAATATCAGTTGTGAAGGAGAAGCCCAATGTGTGCATCCTTCATGACAGGCATGCAGGTATACTCAGTGCGATAAGGACACTGACAAACCCAGGCCCTGAGGAACAAGTTCCATGGCAGGACTTGCAGAGCCGTTGGTGCATGCGCCATCTGGGGGCTAATTTCTTCTCGCAGTTTAGAAATAAGAACCTGATGAATCTGTTCAAAAAACTCTGCAAGCAGAACCAGTTATGGAAGTACAATTTGATACGCGACAGACTTAATGTGTGCACGCAGAGACACGTGAGGGACAGGAAAGCTGCAAGAGATGCAGCGGTGAGGGCACATGTTGAAGCAGTAGCTGCATAGTTGGCAACAGGAACAGCGGCCGTGGAGGAGGAGCCTGTTGGGCTATGTGACCTGCCAGGCTTTGACCCACCTGGTACTAGGAGAAGGCTCGGGAGGTCGATTAAAACCTTCGAGCAGTGGATAGAGCATGAGCCTCTGGAGAGGTGGTCTTTGCTACATGACACACATGGAGCAAGGTACGGTGTCATGACAACGAACCTCGCGGAAACATACAACTTTGTCCTCAGAGGAAACCAGGCATTGCCACTTACAGCCATCGTTGAGGGTATTTTCTATGGCACCGTCAAGTATTTCAGAGATAGACGTCAAAAAGCAGAGCAGCATATCTTAAACAACCCAAATACACGGTACTGCGAAAGAGTCACGAAGTACATGGACAACAAGATGCAAAAAGCTAGGTCACACACTGTAGTCGCCATCGGTAATCAAGAAAGAAGGTTTGAGCTCCGCTTAGCCAACAACAAATTCGGATGTGCAAATGAATTGAGGACGCATGAGGTGAAAATTGGTAATGAAGCCTGGCCAACGTGTGAGTGCACATGCAACAAACTGAAATTGCTTCACCTACCTTGCTCACATGTACTTGCTGCTTGCGGGCAGCTTGGAATGGACGCAATATCGTTTGTGTCTCCATTTTTTCTGAAAGAGACTGTCCTCAATACCTGGACAGGTGAGCTGATGGGTTTTCGATCAATGGGTAATTTCAACAGCGTCAACCCCGCTGAAAGGCGTTACATTCCAAACCCAGAGCATATGCGTACAAGTAGAGGCAGACGGCAGTGTCAGCGCATCCGGAATGATATGGATGAATCTGAAGCAGGAGATCCGACTAGGCAATGCATTCTATGCAATGAATTTGGCCATAGGGACACTAATTGTCCCACTTTCGTCACTGGGCGTGGACGAGGCAACCGGGGAAGAAGAGGAGGTAGAGGCAGTAGAGGAGTAAGGGCGAGATGAAGAAGCTAAGCTAGCAGTAGTATGTTCTGAATTTGTATTAAGTGTGGCACTATGTTCTGAATTTGTATTAAGTGTGGCACTATGTTCTGAATTTTTATTAAGTGTGGCACTATGTTCTGAATTTTTATTAAGTATGGCACTATGTTCTGAATTTGTATTAAGTGTGGCACTATGTTCTGAATTTTTATTAAGTGTGGCACTATGTTCTGAATTTTTATTAAGTGTGACACTATGTTCCGAATTTTTATTAAGTGTGACACTATGTTCTGAATTTGTATGCATGCGGCGCTTGAGAGGAGATTTGTATTAAGTGTGACACTATGTTCTGAATTTTTTATGTGCAGGAATGTCAGGATTGTGGTTGCTGAATGGGGACATTGATAGGGGTCATCGTGCCGCGATATGGTATGAGCGCAAGCTTGAGCCTCTGGTCACTCGCACTCCTAAGGAAAACTGGATGATACACCCAGGATGGCTTCAGCGGTACGTGCTTTATTAATTTGCACACTGACATGCATATTAATGGGAGACACTAACTGAAATGTTCTCTGATGAAGGTTGAAATGGGCCGGCCTTTTACCTTTCGCGCGTCTAGTTGAGTCTATCCCGGGTGAGAAACGCCTCGCCATCGATGGGTCCTTGCTGAGCTGCTTAGTGGACCGTTGGAGGTCAGAGACCCACACGTTTCACTTCAGATGGGGAGAGATGGCTCCTACTCTGGAGGATGTGTCACTTTTGCTCGGACTACCGTTGGCAGGTCATGCCGTAGGACCGTTGGACGCACCGGCTGGTTGGGAGCGAGCTCTTACACAACGTTTTCATGGTGTTTTTCCGGATGCTCCGGATCCGGTATGGGAGCATCATGGACCTAAGTATGAGTGGTTGCTCAATTTCCGGGTAATTTCCCCTATCTCTTATCTTCAAGTTATCGTGCATACGGTTTTACAGAAAATAACTGCGGCTTACTAAAACTTTCTCTTTGCTTAATGCAGATCCAGAACTTCCGGGCGCCGTTGACTGTGGAACAGATCACTCGGAGCCTGGAGGCCTACTTAATGTGGCTTTTCGGCAAGGTGATGTTCACAGAGAACCATGTCACCACTATTAGCGCGCTCTACATCCCTATGGCACTCGAGATAGCGAGCGCTCAGACGGCTGATCAGATCGGACAGAGGAGTTGGGGTTCGGCGGTCTTGGCGGCTACATACCAAGGTATGTGCAACGGTTGCCAGCTTACATCGAGAAAGCCAGCCCTTCTTGGATGCCCTCTATTTCTACAGCTGTGGTCGTGGGAGAGGTTCTATATAGGGCGACCAGACGTACGTGTTCGTGAGCCTATAGACGCCATGTTTGATGTTGACGGCATCGACATGCCTACTTTCGGTCTGTGTTGGACACGTCGCGAGGTATGCACCGTGTTGTAGTTTAATGCAACTTTTTTCTGCACAAGAGATAGTTCGATGCTAGCGGCTACTAACTTTTGTTTTCTGCAGAGACGCTTTGCTAGTGATCAGACCAGGAAGGCATACACAGCATTGAACGAGCAGTTCGATGCGTACACCGGGGTCATCTGACAGCCCTACACGGAAGCAGCCATACAAGCGAGATACCCTGGTGGTATGTCTGTGCTATGCGCGCACAAGGGACCGAGATTACTGTATGACAAAATCAAAGATCATCTTCAATGTCTTCATCAAGGAGATGGCACAACAGAGGGTTATGAGGCAATTTGGTCTTCTGCAGTTGGAGCTGCCTCCCCCTATAGAGAACCCGACGCCAGCACACATCCACAGGTATTAACCAGTTTTTCAATGTTACATTATATTTCATAGTACTTCATTCGAAGCTTTAGGTAATTGTTGAACACACACCACAATTTTAGGACGACAAGGAAGGGCATGACCAGGACAACTGCTGACTGGCTAGTTAGACTAGAGCCGTATGTTATAGAATGGGAGACAGCAAACACAAATCTATGGCACGAGACGCGCGTTTTTTATCTCAATCAATTCAATCTCTATTTGCGGCGCTACATGACCGGAACACGGTTACGCATCGTTGAGCACTCCCACCCAGAGGAGATACCGGATCCTACTCTGTCAAATATGTACCCGAGCTATGACACTTCGGGCTCTAGGCAGTACGGGGTAAGATATATTTTCTTTAAGTAATGTTGTCACATACTTTGATGTGCAAGAGACAGACATTATTAATCGTCATGGAAATTTGCAGGCTACCTTGACACACGAACTCTACGAAGACGTGACCATCTTTGGACGATCACTGTCGTCTGGACCTCTTCTTCAGCACCGTCCAGTGCTACAGCCCTTCTTGGAAAGAATTCAGAATAAGATACGGACTGTGTACGAGGCTATCACGTGCACCCGGAGAACCGACGTTGTTCAGCACCAGCAGCAGCAGCCGCGTCACTCCACGTACCGACATCAACCACGTCCACGTCTAGCACATCAGCCGACAACCAGGCCACCCCGTCCTGACCAACCTGGCAGTTCAACGTGGCAGCAACCACAGCACTATGGTCCCACGTCGAGCTTCGTGTTTTCTCCACAGCCACAGCAGCACGGTCCCTCGTCGAGCTTCATGTTTTCTCCACAGCCACAGCAGCACGGTCCCTCGTCCAGCTTCGTGTTTGAGCCAGAGCAGCCGTCACATCCAGCAGGTATGTGGGCCTCATTCTTCATGATGAAACGTTCCATCGCGCAGGAGCATACGGATATCAGGCATCTATGTCGGCATCACATGATACGTGGGGGAGTGATCAACATCCCGAGGAGAACATACAGGCTCAGATGTCGCAGCACACCCAGTGGATGAACATGTTTTCGACTCCTCCACCAGGCCCCACACAGGATACACATCATGACCAGGAAGAGTTTGAGATTCCTCCTCGTCACATTAGGCCACCCGACAGGTGGGGATGGTCGCCGCTTCCAGATCCGCCTCCCCGCCAGGCCAGACGTCGTCACTGACGCTTCTATCTATCAGTACAGACATTACCATCTATTTCTGTGTGAGACTTATGTCTATTCTATGTATGAGACAAATGACTATGTACTTATGTATGAGACATATGCCTACTCTATTTTAGTACTCTGTTATCTGAACTACAAGATCATATTTAGATAGAACATAATGCTCATACAACAAGACATTACAAACAACTAGATAGAACTACATCTAAATTAAACCGTACGTACGATTGAACTTGCAACATACAACATAAAAACTACATGAAGTCATCATCGTCATTCTCGATCGATGCAGAACTCTTGCCCTTCGACGATGAAGAACTCTTGCCCTTCGACGATGAAGAAGTCGTGCCCTTCGACGATGCAGAAACCTTGCCCTTCGACGATGCAGAACCCGGAAGCGGCGGCATGAAGATATCATCTTCGTCCTCGCTCTCCTCAGTCCATAAACATGGATTATTTGCTGCAATCCTTCTGAAAGTTTCACTCTTCGGCACCACTACCTTCTTCCACCTTTCATGTAACCTAAGAAGTTCTTTACGTACCTCCTCATAGGTCCTTTCAGGCCACCCAGACCTACGTAATTCGTGAGCCAACTCATCCATTATGGTGTCACTACCGGTGAGTTCGTCCCATGGAACTATCCTATTGTCCATCCTGAAATCGGTAGCTAGCCTCAGAAGAGTCCTGCTCATCCCAGGGTGAAAACTACGATCGAAAGGATAATGCGACATCTCAACTACACTACACTGGAATGCTTATCCACCTCCGTCTGAAGGGGGTTTTATAGGTAGAGAGGAGAAAATGGCGGGAAAGAACGACTGCAGTATGGCGGGAAAGAGTTGGCGGGAACATATGGCGGGAAACGGGTGGCGGGAAAAAGTTGGCGGGAACATATGGCAGGAAACGGGTGGTGGGAAAGAGTTGGTGGGAATATATGGCGGGAAACGGTGGATAAGAAATGGGTGGCGGGAAAGAGTTGGCGGAAAAATATTGAGGGGAAAGGGTTGCGCGAAAATACGTCATAGTTTTGAAAAAAAATCTGTAATATCGTACGGGACAAAAAAAATCTGTAATATGGTATGCATGCACCAGTCGGCCCACAGCAGGCCAATTAGTTCCTGTCGGCCCACATCATGCCGACTGGACCTTGTCAAACCCCAGTTGGCCGACTGGACTTTACCTGGTGGCCGATAGGCCAATCGTCCAGCAGCAAGCGGATAGGCCCCTAGTCGGCCTGCTGTGGGCCGACGATGTATTATTTTTAAAAATCATTTTTTTGGCGTAATATTTATGCAAATTAATAAAAAAATTATTATTTAAAAAAAATAGCGAGTGCTTGTGTGTAAAACCGACGACTGTGGCTGTGATGGACTTGGACGAACTTGTCGAGCAAGGTTCACCTGGCTCTGCTTCATCCACCGACAAAAAATTGTCTCCACCTACAAAGGTTAGCCCAAACTTATGAATACGCTTTATATCTCGCAGCTCATTTAAAATTGATATATTCTCCTATGCTTAGACATCCCTTTGCTGCTCATTTATCAGTTACATATTTTTTCGTGTCTGAACCATTTACAAACATCCAGGTTGACCATACCACTTTGACAATTTCTGCAAGAATGATTCTTGATATTATGTTGGAGAATCCTCAGATTCCTAAAGCTGTTTATCAGAGAAGGATGTACAGCGCTGGTGCCTCTCCATCACAAATGGTGATTACAGGGGTCAATCTGCCAACGAAGAGATAGCAGAGGATTCCGCTGCGATGGAGGCTGTTAGATACATGGAACGCGCTACAGGTATTGTTGTGAAGGACCTAAATTATGGACGACTAGAGAAAATGCAACAAGAGAATGGTTTTCGAAAGCTTCAACTGGATGAAGCTTTTGACATGATCAACAAGCTAGTCAGACTTTGTATGCTTGCTGTTAGATACATGTCCTCCTTCTCAAACCAGCTCCAAAATATCATGGTAATTGGCTTTCCTCCCACACGTCTTGGCAATGGGCATTTCTACACACTTCCGACCAGAGCCCTCTAGGGTTTCCTTTCGCCGCCATGCGCGGCTGCGAGCGATGCAGGCTGTACGAGAAGCACCTCACGGAGGTACACGGTCACACAAAGACCACGACCTCGGCATCCACCTCGCGAAACTCGACCGCCACCAGATCCGCAAGAAATGAACACACCGGCACCGGCAACACGCTCCGATCGCGCCGGTCGCACTCAACGACGCCGTCAACCATCAGGTACGGTCATTCAACTCTCTAATCATTGAACTTTACATCAAAAAGTACAGATTCGCTGCTCATACATCACATGAATCGATTGACACTTCGAATCTCCTGTATGCACATTAAGATTCAGTTTCGCCTACTGTTTCAGTTACATGAATATCTTTGTCATCACTACATTGATTATATATTAATCTATTTTACTAACTGTTTTATATTTTGCCTTCCCGATTAATCACATACATGCTCACCTGCACACATAATTCTCATCACTGTCGGGGTGAGGTGTCGTTTTTTTTTCCTTTCCCGATCGAACTACCGAACGCCACGGTATGCGTACGACGCGGGCGTACGGGGCGGGAAGTACACGGGCGGACGGCCCTACGACGGATGGCGGTACACAAATACGAAATTTAGTATGGACAATTCCACCCCTTCCACGTTTATTGGGGGGGAGGGGGGGTTGTACTCTGCTCTACCACCATGTGTTGTCTCAGTCGTTATGTGGATGTACAACAACTATAAGAATAAATGATATATCTGTAACCTTATACATTCATCACAGCTATCTCTAAATGGTACCACCAGCTTTCCATATCGATTATATCGCCATTTTATCAATTGCTTCAGCGACATCTATAGCGCCATGGAGTACATATCATGCTTGCTTATTTCCTGCCTGTCCCATTGTATGAACGTCGCCCGCTACACAGACTAATTCAACCTAATTCAGAGAACATAGCTCACTAGCTTTCTGTGCAATTTTATAAGCAACAAAACATGTTTAACATTCTTCACTGCCGTTTTACTCTTCTTTCGAAGTTAATAGTTTCATTCTTATGTTTCACCATCTCCAGTGGCAATAATCACATTTCGTATTTCTAACGCTATATTTTATCATACGATGAACAGACCGAAGAGAATGAGCAGCAAGAGTGCATCATCCGCGGTGAGCACATGGCTTATTTTTTTTGTTTTTTATATGTGAAACAGCAAACTCACAGCTTCATAACCCACCATGTATCAGTGTATTTCTTTATGGATTTCTTTATGGACTGCCTTCAGCTATTTACTAAGTCTGCTAGATTAATATTTATTTCCTTTCCTACTGATTGGTCTCACCATCGGGAACGACTATACAATAGAAAAAGGCCCACAGGTGCAAAAATAGAAAAAACGAGTCTGGGCCTTCTGATCCTGGATGAATGGTCCAGATTATAGTGGAAGGATCTGAACGCACATGTACTAGGATCTTTGCAGAAAACTCCTTTGCTTCTACTTATTTCGCAGGAACGTTTCTTGGCCTTCTTCTTCCTAAGAACGCAGCAGCGCGAACCAAATCCCCAACGCGTAGCAGCCGGCTCCAGCACCAACCCTCCAGCTTGCCGACGGTGGCGACGGGCGAGATCCGGTGCCTAGCTGGCCGATTGAGCCCGGCGGAGGTCCAGATCCACATCCTCGACCGTCCTCTCGCCGGTGTTTTGGCGGCCCCGACAGACCTCCCTTGTTCGAAGCCGAGACCTTGTGCGGATCTCCAAGGTACTCTGCTCTGACCTCCAGAGAAAAACCTCACTCCATTCTTTCTCCTACCCCACCAGCCCATTCTCCACACGTTGCCCACACCCCCGCGTCTAGCTCCGCCATCTGGAAACGTCGAAGAAGAAATCTTCAGTCTTCAGGTATGCTTGTCTGAAAGGTTGGTACCAATTTGCATACTTGATTCTGTAGCATTTATTTAGGAAATCACTTTTGTTCAACTTTTACTGCAAACTGTGCATGTCATCTACTCCTCACAAACAAGAACATGATATTATGGACAAAATTTTATGACATGTAAGTCGAAAAAGTAAATGTCCTGAAAATAGACTTGTGCTTGGAGTTCAGACTGAAAGTACCAAGCATTCTGCAAATGTTATGTACCAAATTTCAGACTTGTGCTTGGACAGTTTGAAAGTACTCCACGGAGTAAAATTTCAGACTTTCAGACTTGTGCTTTGACATTCTGGAAGTACTTGTGCTTGTACCAAATTTCATACTTTTAGACTGACAGTCTACAAGATAACATTAACAAAGATGACAGTCTGAAAATTACTTGTGCTTGTACCAAAATTCAGACTTTCAGACTTGTGCTTGGACGGTCTGAAAATGCGAAATTTCAGACTAGTGCTTGGACAGTGTGAAAGTCTGAAAGTACCAAATACTTGTGCTTGTACATGTCATCTATGGCATACATAATATTAGTACTTCCAGACTTCTTCGGCGTAAAGAGTACTTGCAGTACATAATATTATGTTAGGAAATCATTTTTGTCAACTCTTACTGCAAAATCCAAGCACAATTCTGTATCATGTCATGTTTATTTAGAAGTACATAATATTTTAGCATAGATATCTGAAAGTACTCTTTGCTTTAAAATAGTGCTTGGAGCATATGTTGTATCCTCTAGGGTAAGATTAAAAAATTCTGGATCTTTGGAAATGATATGAATGGCAAGCATATGAACATTTTGTGAAAATGATATATTTTAATCGTCCGACTAACAGTATCTTGGAAGCTTACAATGATTTTTAGGCAAAGGCGAGCAGTACAATAGCTAACCCACTAGCAACACAATATGTTATACATACAGAGAGCTAAAAGAAATTACTAAGGACAAAACATCCATCAATCTAACAATTTATGAGGGGTGTGAAAATAATGAATTGCCAAGAATTTATGTTCTTAAGCGGTGGGAGAGAAATTGCAAAAGGTATATTTCTCTTCACGTAGATGTAGAAGCATTTATACTTATCTACCTTGACACACATCATGATGTAATATGTTTCACGTTGCTAGGGACATTGTCTTCGATAGGGAAGGGAACATGCTTGAAGAGAATTTAATTGACCCGGTTGACATGGCTATGAAAAGGAAGATAGCTCTCGTTAGAAACAAGCTAGAAGATCTCATACGGAATTCTAAAAGTTCAATGGAAGGAATTGAATTCTTGCACACCAGTTTGTGCAACGCTGAGATGGCTTTAGCCCAGCTTGTACCAGCTGTAGCATACAACACACACGAAAATGAGGAGTCATTTATCGGGAGCAACGGAGCATCATTCCAAAGCACGTTACCATCCACACACCTACTGATATCAATGCAAGGGGCACTTGCTCTATAATAAAGGGACACAGGGATGCTGTGAGGAGTGGGTCGGGCGAGAAGAAAAGAAGGCCTGGAATCCATCAAAAGGTCGCACGCAAATGTCGCATTTGTAAGGAAGTGGCGTTCCACGATGCAAGGACATGCTCTAAGAAACAAATGACACAACAGTAGAGGTTTGCACTTCTAGCTTTGAAGATTCCTTTAGTTGCTGAAATTCCTCACATGCTTCCATCAACAGAGGTAGATTAAAGTTCTGTGAGAGCTCATCATCATGTGAAAAGAAAAATAACCATTTTGTGGTTCACTGGTTATAGGTATTATTATTCTTCTCGAACTCATGACTGCTCTTAAGTGATTAAACTGTCCAGTAGCTTTCTCTGTCCAGCATAGACGCATTTAGGTTGTGTTTTGCGTTGAATTTGTCTCTAATTTTTCTTCCATCTGGTATGTGCAGCAAACAATCAAATGGTATTATTCATGCATATTCATTTCATTATATAATGATGATTAAAAAAATTAAGTACGAATGCATGACACTTGCATGGTCTTGTGCTAACTGAATCTCATTTGCTAGGTCTGACGTCTCCCAGGACAAGAAGATTGATAGGCAAGAGGCACTAATACGGGAGGCAAAAGGCTGTAGCTTTTCTGTTGTATACCATCAACAGAGCAAAACCTAATGCAAATTCTAATGGCAAGCTTGTTCAGTGGATATCGGTGCTTTCTTTAGTCCTTCATACTTAGTGTTGTCTGTGATGTACCAAAAATGCTTTTCTCGTGCTATGTAACACTTTATATGTATGTGTTTTTTTTCTGTTCTGTTTTGTCTGGGATCGTGCAATTTCGAATGTATGTTTAGTTATGATTTAAAGTGGATGGATTAATTTTCTCATGTCTCAAATATTTGTGATGATGTTCTCATACATTTTAGCGACCAACATGTTTGGATTTCTTGCATGATTCCGGATGTAGCAGAAGCTACTAATGAAATCAAATATATATCAAATTCCGTACAGTACATATGCAATTTTTTGTGGACCGGTACAGATCTGAGAATTTGTCTTATTTATGAGGTACAGAATGATTGATATATCAGAAATTTGGGGTGGTTATTGCAAAAGTTCCCTTCCATATGTAACTACTAGTAGGGGTTTTTGAAGAAATGTACACTTACAACCCTCCAATCAATCTGTACCAATCATCTTCCATCCAATGGCCATAGTTGGTTTTTCTATTCTTTCACCGTACACCCTTTTTCTATTGTAGTCGTTCCCCAATACATCTCTCACAAAATTTGCAATCACACTGCTCTGTTCTACTTTTTCTTGCTCAATGTTTGTTTCCTTTTGTAGTCATTACTTTCAGCATGTCAGACAATGCTGATCTGAATCTGTATGCAATCGTTTGTGTTTTCTCTATTCTACAAACTGCTTTCACCATCCGCTATATTTTAGAACTTCACTTCTCTATTTTAAAAATTAATCTTCAATTTTTACTTGTATGACCTCATGTCTAAGGTCCTGTTTGGATGGCTACCAAAGGCTACCCTTCCAAAATTCTCGTTGTTCACCAAAGCGTGGGCAACCGTTTCGAAGAGCCAGACATCAAGTACTATGTGTGCACAATCAACAGAACATTTGCCAAGCCAAGCCAGCGCATGGTAACCTTAAAAACACAATCTTATCTTCCATATCACACAACAATTTATGCCCATGTAAATCACTTGCTTTCTTGTACCAGTATTTTCAGGTACACTATACTGAAGAGAACTTGCTGGACTACATTGATCCAAACAATGATACACTCATGTCAGACTTGCAAATGGACGTCTTCTCGCCGAATGTCGCATCATGCTAGGAACTGACAAAAGGGCCACTATAACCACCAACTGGTCTGAGTTTTGTCGCGGGGCCAACATTCACGAAGGAGACATCTATGCTTTTCATTTCAGGATCACTTCAAAGCGCTGCCTGGTTCTCACTGTGCACCGCCTCTAGATGCACCATCGAAGACACCGCAACCCCTGTGTCAATATAATCGAGCACCAAGTACTCCTAATTATGCTCTATCCCAGGATGAATCTGTGGTTTGCTTTTGGGCCCTCTTATCGCATGCTTTTGAAGATGCTAAACTTATGTCGTTGCTTATGTAAACTGCACTATTCTCAGTCACATGGTTCATGTTCAGATCCATAATGGGGCTTATATATTAGGATCACCCAGAATGCAGAATAAGTTATTCTTCACCCGAGGTAATCTTACGATCACTTCATAAATAAATTACATTTGAAATACAAATAATTACATTCATATTGACTCACTATGTAAAATTTGTTTGGAATACAAATAGTTACATTCATATTGATTCACTATGTAAAATTTGGTAGAAAAAAAAGGTTATAAGGCCAGAAATATCGCATTTTATATATATTTCGGTTGCTATTCTCTGCTTCAGATCTCAGTTTCTTAATTAAAGCAATCATCTCACACGCTAATCAGAACAGAAAAGAGTGTTAAAGGGTCGACTACTACCAGGCACCGCCTAGCTCCCCCTCAAGAGGCGCGCCACGGGCGCGCCCCAACACCTAGTAGAAGACCAACGCGTGCATGGCTACCAATTTTTGTTGTCCACACCAAAACAAAACATTGCTATAGGATTGGTATATTTGGCTAATAGGCTCTGCACTAGCACAAAAGCAAAACGAACACCGTACCGCAGAACCCTAACCGTCCCGTCTGAAAATTTTCCATACTTGTATCGCCTCCCGCCATGACCACCACCGGCCATCGGGTCGCCAAGGAAGGCATCCCTGACGCGACCACTACTGCCGCCAGCCTCCCCACGGCTCCCACACTAGGCTAGCAGTCACCCCCCTATCGTTTTCACATTGTCGATGGCAAGAAGTCGAAGCCCGTCCGCTGCCAAGGGCATGCGCCACCACAAACCGTTGCCGCGACCGCCGGGGAAGCGCCCCAGGACCCCACCGTAGCAGCCGCCGTGGGATCGACGATCGCGGTTGCGGCCGGCGCGAAGAAGAAGGTGGCGACTACGCCAGCGGTGATCCCTCACATAGCGGCACTGGTTCCTCCAGCATCGCCTGGGCCACTTGATCTCCCTTCCCACCACAACACGAGGACGAGCCGGCGTCACACGTCGCCATAGTTTTTAGCATCTCCAACGTGTTCGATGAAATGACTGGGAGGTAGATGGAATTATCTTTTTTGTTTTTTCATTGATTTTTCGTGGGCCTTTTCATTTTGTATGCAATTATCATGTGATATGTATGTATTTGTTGTGGATGCATGGCAGAAAAATGGCCTTGATCTAGCCATCGACGTTGAGGAACAAATGTCAAGTTATTGGGAGTGTATTTATGAGTGCTTCAAGGCACGTAACAATAGCGGCATCTATCGATCACAAATTTCGCTCCAAAATCGATGGCAAGTTACAGCGGCGGATCGTCAAAAGTGGTCGGTGGCGAGGCGAACACGAGGAGCCAAGTGGCATTGTGTTTAATGCCGGCTGGCTAGCGAACGGACGTGTGGCCGGAGTAGGTTTCTTGGCGAATGCATGTGCTCAATGAAGGTAGGCGGGGCAGTCTGAAGCCGGTTGAATGCGGCTAGGAGGCTTGTTCAGCCGGGCGTGCAGGGGAGGCGCTCTCTCGGCCAGCGCGCCGCTTCAATACAGGCGCCAGTGAGAGGTCGCAGCCGCTCTGGCCAGCCTCAATGCGGAGCAGACGGTCTACAACAGCATGAATGCGGGCAGATGATGCCGATCAAGAAGCGTGCGTGGACAAGGAAGGATATTTTCGGTTGGCCAGAACAGTCAGGAGCAGGAGTGACAGTGGTCCGAATACCTGCGAAGTCTCCTAAATTCTCTTCAGTTTATGAAGAAAAGCACGTCGGACCATCGAGTGGACCGATCCAAGCCCGGCGCGAATCTGAAACACGCAGCAATCAGGAGAATCGTCGACCGCCACCGTCGGTGCGGTAAGAATACGTTATCATGCGCGAGGATGCATGCAGACAAATGAAAACGATTGGCATAGTTTGTTGCCCTGACAGCCCCATTTCGGCGGTACGGTGATTGTGGTGAGGTAAGCTAACACAGACAGTTAGCTAGCTGTTGAGTAATTTATGGACGGGTAGTGTCACTAATCACTGCAAACTTACTTTCAGGAAATCAACCCCAATAATTTTCATTTAATTAAAATACTATTTGCATAAGTTTTCAGTTTGTAAGCTTGTGGGTTAGTGGATGGTCGGCCGTGTCTAATCATGGCGAAAGGCATCAACCCAGCTTTCCCTTTCTTTCACAATCAACAGGCAAAAGATGAAAAAACGAAAACCAAAACCAAAAGAATGTTTCTGCTTCACAGTCATGTCAAGGTACCAACAACTGTAACAATGACAACGATGAAAACGTAATGGTAACTGTGATATAAATACGTTATAAATATGAATAAAATTAACAATAATACACAGGCAGCGTCCCCTCCCCCTCGCATCCGTCTCTCGTACCATATCATCTGTGACACTCTGGCTTCTCTCCCGTCTCTCTCAACACAAAAGCAAAGCAAAAGAATCGCGACACTGTGAATGTGAGCTCTAGTGCACGACACAGGAAAGGAAAAAGGCTCAAAGCCCATCACCCCTCGTAAATAATTACACAAAACCAAAAGAGAAAAAGGGTGACATGGCCGACGCGCGCATCATCACGGCCCGATCGACGGGGATCGTCGGTCTAGGCGAGCATCGCCGCCGCGCCGAGCGCCGCCACGATCACGGCCGCCGCCATCCCGGTGCTCCTCCCCGGTGCACTCTGCAAAACAACCATGGACAACAATGCACACGTTAAGTAGCTTGGATGCAAAACTGCGAGCCGACGATGAAGTAAACAATAGTGTGCATGGTCCAGGCAGCAGCCAGCAGGGACAGCCCTCCATGCTGGTGTCAACGGTGTGATTTGATTTGATTCTCATGTCAGGCAAGTTAATGCCCCAACTAATGTCATGTCAGGCAAGTTAATTAGCCAGTCAGGAGCACGTGCGTGTCGGGCTGACCCAACAGTGCGCGCCGACACACTGGCCGCCGTGGCCATGCCGTCCGGGTGGCAGCCTCGTAAATTTGCTTAATGGAGTGTGCATGGCTTGGACCCCAAACCCAGTGATCACGGTTGGCAAGTTAGTGAGCGTAGGACGTACCGCGGTGTCGGCGGCGGTGGAGTCGCCGCTGGGCCCGGGAGCCGCGGCGGCCTGGGCGGTGGTGGGCGCCACGGCCTTGGCCTTGACGGGGGCCGCGGCGGCTGGGGCGGGCGCGGGCGCCTTCGTCTTCTTCTTGGAGGAGCGCTTCTTCTTGGACGGCGCCGGCGCGGGGGCGTCGGTGGGCTTGGTCAACGGGGCCGGCGCGGCGGCAGGCACCTCGGGGACGAGCGTTGGCGCGGCGGCCGCGGGTACGTCTGCGGTGGGAGGGAGTGCTGCGGGGGCAGGGGCGGTGGCTTTGGCTGGTGGTGCGGCCGCGGGCGCCTTGGCCTTGGGCTTCGGTGCGGGAGTGGGAGCAGCCGCGGCGGGGGCAGTGACGGGGGCGGGAGTGGCAACTGGAGTGGTGGGCGGTGCGGCAGCAGGCGCAGGGGTGGCCGGGGCCTTGATGACCGGTGCCGGTGCGGCGGGGGTGGTGGGCGGCGCGGCCGCAGGAGCGGTGGTGGCCGGCGCCTTGAACGGCGCCGGGGTGGTCTGCGCAGCCGCGGGGGCGGGAGTGGCCGGGGCGTTGACTGGCGCCGGGGTCGTCTGCGCGGCCGCCGGGGCGGGTGTTGCCGGGGCCTTCACTGGCGCCGGCGTGGCAGGAGTGTTGGTCGGCGCCGGGGCGGCCGGGGCCTTCACCGGTGCCGGCGTTGTGGGAGTGGGAGTGGTGGTCGGCGCGGGGGTGGCCGGGGCCTTTACCGGCGCCGGCGTGGCGGGAGTGTTGGTCGGCGCGGGGGCGGCCGGGGCCTTCACCGGCGCCGGCGTGGCGGGAGCGGTGGTCGGCGCGGGGGTGGCCTGGGAAGACTTGGGCGCGGGGGCAGACGGGGTAGCAGTGGGCGGCGCGGACGCGTCGGCGGCGGGCGGGGCGGGGGAAGCGGTGGGCGTGGCCGCGGCCGCCGCGGGGGCCGGCGTCGCGCTGGGCGACTTGGGCGGGGCGTTGCCGGCCGGGGCGGGCGCCTGCGCGAGGGAGTGCGTCGCCGAGAGGAGGCAGAGCAGCGCGGCGCAGAGGAGGACGGTGGCAGCCCGTGGCGCCATTGCCAACTTTTTGTGCCTGCCGGTTTGTCCGAGTGTGAGTCGGGGAGTGTGAGTGTGGGAGACGAGGAGGAAGGAGGCGCGGGCTGCTGGTGATGGAAGTGGCACGGCGTGGCGCGAGGTATAAATAGGGCCTCCGCTCCGCGTCGCATTCCCGCCGAGTAAGGAGGCGCGCTCTGGAGCGTGCCGTTGGGGCGGTGGGTGCGGCGGGGCCGGGGCGCAGCGCGCGCGGGGGCCGGGCTCGGCTGTCTGTCCGGTGCCGTTGGCTCGCTCGCTGGCCGACGCAATGGCGGGCGCTCTCGTCCCGTTCGTCGGTGCGTGCGCCGGCCGTGCGCGCGGATGGTGAAGTGAAGCCGCTACGCGTTCGGTTACTTGGCAAGTAACTGGTGAGGTACAGTGGCGTGCGCCGTCGTGGTACGTGAGCATCGTCGCCGGGCCGGTGCGGCGTCGCATCGGCCTACTGGCGGTTGTTGTGCGTGCGTCGTAGGGGTATGCCTACGTGTACAGGCAGAGGCGTGTCGGTGCGTCAAGTTCTGGTTGGGAGTCCAGGTCCAGCCACGCGATGATCGATCCATCGAGTAGCCGAGCTTTCGGCTTCTCTTTCGTCGTCGATTGATCGTCGTGAGGTGAAAGCTCGGCAGTAGCAGTACTTTCATACCGACGCTAGAAGGGATCATACGAGCGCAAATCCGGGAAAGCGCGAAATCACTTGGCCCCGAAGGCTGGGACGCCGATACGTTGGACTAGCTTCCAAGCATCATTGGCAATGCCACACTAGTAGAAAAAGGGTCATCTGTCCAGGTTGGTAAGGGCCTTTTGTCCCGGTTTTTGAACCGGGACTAAAGGGTCGTTACTAATGTCCTAGCCCTTTAGTCTCGGTTCTTAGACGAACCGGGACAGATGGGCCTCCACGTGGCCGGTGCGGCGAGCCCAGACAGGAGGGTCTTTGGTCCCGGTTGGTGGCATTAATCGGGACCAATAGGCATCCACGCGTCAGTATTTCAGGGGCTGGGTTTTTTTTTTTTTTGGGGGGGGGGTTGAGGGTTTTGGGGGTTAATTTAGGTGTTTCATATATTGTGTTAGCTAGCTAATTAATAGAGAGAAGTGTCCTTTCTATCTCCGTGCTTGGTCGACGCTGCGTACTATATACGTATAGAGAGGACTAGACACGCTAGCTAGTAAGAAAATGAAGGAAACAGAAGATCGTCATGAACATATGCATACAGAGAGAAGTGATATCGACCACCTCTCCTTCTCCGAGAGATTGGTCGAACAACAAGTTCTCGTATATCTATCCGACACTACTGGCTACATATATACAATAATTATCTCTGACAATATAATCTCCTAATTATATACGAAGTCAAGGTCCACATGGTATTCTCCGTCTTCAGCGATCACGTGGTCAAGGAAGAATGCCGCCAATTCCTCTTGAATTGCTCGCATACGATCTGGTGCTAGGAGTTCATCCCGCATCCGAAAGATCTAATTTGAAGAAGGGGTCAATACATATATATATGAATAAATGAAACTCAACACAAATGATGGTAATAAAATAAAATTGTGAATATTATTGCTTACGCACTTCATATTGTTCGTCAGAGTAGTCCCGCTCACAGGTCGTGTGCACTACGGGAAACAGTTAATTTGCCGTCAGGAGGCGTCTTTGCCGTCAGCTTTTCGTCGGGCAGACGGCAAAGAAAGGGTTTGCCGTCATCAACAGACGGCAAAGAAAAACTAACGGTAAAATAGACTTTGCCGTCTGCAAAAAAAAACACAGACGATATATCGCTCACTTTGCCGTCTGAAAAAAAAACACAGACGACAAATCGGTCACTTTGCCGTTTGCAAAGCAAAACACAGACGGCAAAGATCTTTGCCGTCTGCTTTTTTTGTTACAGACGGCAAAGATCTTTGCCGTCTGCTTTTTTTGTTACAGACGGCAAAGAGCATGTTTTGCCATCTATAATATAAAACACAGACGGCAAAGATATTACAGACAGCAAAATATGCTATTTGCCGTCTGTAATAGAAAACACGGACGGCAAAGAAGAAACACACCTCGCGGATCGATCTCCTGGATCGATGAGGTGGCATGATCCTTACCACTCGCTGTATCCCGCATCTCTCGCACGCCCCCACGTCCTCTCTCTCTTCCCACGTTCTCTTTCTGTGTCCACCCACCGACGCAACCGGACGGCCCCACCCACCTCGCCCGTCCTCTCACCCACGACAGCCACAAATCCCACCGAGTGGCCCGCGCCCGTGCTCCCCCTGAGAGGCCCCCGCCCGTGCTCCCTCCGGCCGGCGCATCGCCGTCGCGCGCCTCTGGCGCGGTCTGCTGCCTCTCGCGCACCCCTCCCGCACGCATGCCTCTGCGCCGCCCGAGCTCTCACCTCCTCCCCCGACTCTCCTCGTCCAGGCGGGCACCAGCGCCGGCGGGCACCACGCGCCGGCCAGGCGACTAGTGCGGCAGGTCAACCGCCGCCGCCAGAGACGGGCGGCTCCTCGTACGCGTGCGGTTGACCCTGGCCGAACTACTCTGCGGCTGCCCCTCGCCGAAGCCCGCTGCGCTCGAGACTCCCCACCCTCTTTCTTTCCGCCCCTCGCCGGACCCAGCCACGGCCATCCCTCACCGGACCCCGCCACGGCCGCCCCTCGCCGGACCCAGCCGCGGCCATCCCTCACCGGACTCCGCCACGGCCGCCCCTCGCCGGACCACACCGCAGCCGTCACTCACCGGACCCCGCCGCGACCGTCCCTCACCAGACCTCACCGGAGACCGGACCCCGCCGTGGCCGCCCCTCGCCAGACCTCGCCGCGCCGGAGACTCCCCAGCCTCCTCCTCCCTGCCCCAAGCGCCAGAGCTCCTCCGACAGTGGTAGAAGTTGCCGGAGTTGGCAACTCCGGTGACCAATGAAGCAGCAGCCACCCTGTGAACGATTTGACTGGCGTATTTTTTTAAATAAAATACAATCTTCACCGTCTGTATTTTGGTCCGGATGACGGCAAGAAAACGTTTTGCCTCACGGCAAAGAGTGCATACTTTGCCATCTGTTATTTTTGCGGCAGACGGCAAATCTGTAGTTGGCTGTCAGCAAATTCTTTGCCGTCTGCCCGATGAAAAGCTGACGGCAAAGCAGCCTTTGCCGCGACCCTCTTTGCCGTCTATGTTTGCCGTCAGCCGGCTGACGGCAAACTCTTTGCCGTCAGTATTTCGCTCTTTGCCGTCTGTACTCGCCAGACGGCAAATTAACTGTTTCCCGTAGTGGTGGCGGATGGACTCGCAAACGTAGTATCCACAGAAATCATTCCCTTGTTCCTGCCACAACCACTTTACAAGAAATAGAGGTCAATCAAACTGATAAGCAAGCATGCTAAATGGTATTGATGAAACTAGCGCTTGAATCACTAGGAGATGCGCGGAACATGCTACTATAGTACTTACTTTCGGGTGTCTAAATTGCAGCTTCTTCGGCAGTCCCGGAGCTTTTTTGGTGAATTTTCTCCAAACCCTGCTAGACAAAGAAAACAATTACTCGATATTAGGAAATGAACAAAGTTGCTAATATGGTGGATAATGATCGATTTAACTTACTTCTCGAGCATTTGAGTCATGTCCGCATAATCCTGGGGATCTTTTCGTCTCGAGTCTAAGACGGTTACTACTCCTTGGTCAAGCTTAATCTCTAGGAGAATATAGTGGAAGCTACGCACGCATGCATAAGTCATCAATTACATTACTATAACCTGGACTAATAAGGGAAACCGAATATGCACAAGACAGTAACACTCACTTGAAGTTGTAAGGAAAGAGTGTTATATCTTTGTTTTCATTTATTACCAACGATCGTAGCAAGTTGGCCTCGGTATTTTCGGCATGATATTTAACCTCAGCTGTATCTATGAGATTTGTGTTAATGAATCCAATATCACCGATTTGTCTTTTCTTCAATTCGGCGATCTTCAATCTTCATAATATAGTGAGGGTAATTATAAATACATGCGATGAAAGAGCTGACCTATATAGAGAGACTTAATGACAGAAGTAGTACTACTTACAGACAGTAGCAAGTGACCGTTGATTTATCGAGGGCCTTTTGATTGAAAAACTGGAAGAACTCCTCAAATGGAACATTCAACGGTTCAATTCCAACGAGGTCATGCTCCTCTTTAACTCTCAGCATCAAAGTATCCCTCCCCCCAGACTCTCTGCAGGTTTTCATGTACCAATCATGTAATCTTCGCATCATCGTTGTTAGAGATCTTTCATCTTTGACGAGAGGCTTTCCGTAATGGTATTTTTGTTCGTCCACCTCCAAGAAATCATAATGTACATCGTCGGGCAGGTAATCTCCAAGATTGCTATAACCGGCCACCATCCTCGAATCATTAGCGACGATGTCGCTAGACACCTTGAGCGGGGGGCACGATTGGTTCGCTTGTTCGCCGAGCTGGGCAATTTTTTTCCCAGCTCGTCGTTCTTTTAACCTTTGATCACTGACAGTACTTCTCAACCGCTCCGCTTCGGCAAATGTCTTTCCAATAATGCGCTCATAGTTTCCTTTTGGCGGAGAATTTGGTGGTTTTGTCAGGGCAGCCAAAGTGCGCTTCGCTTTCACCGGATCTACCTTCTCCTCCGGAGGTGGATGTTTCTTTGCTTTCACCCCTTCAAAGAAGTTCTTCACTTCGGCTCGCACGACCTTCGTGGTTTCCTCCTCGGTCCTCTCGTATGGTAACTTCTCTGGAGTCTTCAGAGAAGGACCGAATCTGTATTGCCTCCCGCCTCTGGCTGTACTGCTAGACGCCGGCAGAGCAGACGGAGCGGCTGCGACTGTCTTCTTTCCTTGCTTACGAGGCGGAGGAGAAGGACTACGATGCGCCGGAGCAGCCGGAGCGGCGGCGGGTCTCTTCCGCCCTTGCTGACGAGGCGGAGAAGGAGCAGGCTGGCTGCTCCGGTGCGCCGGCGCAGGAGGAGAAGGAGGCGGAGTGCCGCCACGCGCCGGAGAAGGAGGCTGAGTGCCCTGATCACTCGCCGGAGGAGGAGGTCGAGGAGGAGGCGGAGTGCTGCCACGCGCCGGAGAAAGAGGATGAGTGCCCTGATCACTCGCCGGAGGAGGAGGCGGAGTGCCCTTACTCGCCGGAGGCGTCCAGTTCGGAAGGTTGATGAGCTCCTTCCGCCATAGGCATGGAGTCTTCAGAGCAGAACCCAGCCGAGTCTCCCCTTCACCGGGAGGGTGGTCAAGCTGGAGGTCCTCAAATCCCTCCGTTATTTCGTCCACCGTCACCCTAGCATATCCTTCTGGAATCGGACGACAGTGAAAAGTTGCGCCGGGTTCAGGAGGTCGAACAGAGCCGACAGCCGCCTTGACTTTGAAGTTCTCCCATCGCGTCATAAGGTGGCAATGTTGAGACTCCGTGATAGCATCAACGGGGTAGCTAGCAGGAGCCGTCAAGACATGCTCCGGCTGAAGCAGCTCGGTGGAAGCCACGCTGCTTCTCCGCTGAGATGGCGGGGTAGCTTCGGGGGTAGTTTCGGCAGGTCGATTGCTGCGAGCTACATCTCGTTCCTCTAGCGCTTGAAGCCTTTCGTGCAGCTTCTGAATTTGGGTCTGCTCCACTTTTTTCCTCCTCTCCTGGCATTTGTAACCGCCTGCGTCCGAAAAACCAGCCTTCCACAGAACGGAGCCTGGCGTGCCTCGTGTCCGTCCAGGGTACTCAGGATTCCCGAGGGCCATTGTGAGCTCGTCGTTCTCTCTGTCTGGAACGAACGTCCCTTGGTGTGCTGCATCGATATAGTGCTGAAGCCTCTTGACTGGTATTCTCATTTGCTCGTCCGTCCAAATGCACTTCCCTGATACAGGGTCCAAGGTTCCGCCACCCCGAAGAACCAAGTCCGGCAACGGTCTGGCCAGTTCATTGTCTCTGGTTCGATCCCTTTATCAAGCAGATCATTCTCAGCCTTGGCCCACTTAGGCCGGGCTTTGAGGTAGCCACCTGACCCCGTGCGATGGTGAAGCTTCTTCTTCGCAGCATTTTTCTTGTTTGTCGCTGACAACTTCTTACTCTTTTCCGATGTCTTGTGGGCCACAAATGCGGGCCAGTGATCTCTGGTCTTCTCATATTTGCCGATGAATTCTGGTGTCTCTTCTTTGTCGACAAACGTTTTCAGCTCATTCTTCCACCTCCTGAATAGGTCTGCCATCTTCTTAAGAGCATGAGACTTGATTAATTGCTCTTTAACTGGCTTCTCCGGATCCTCCTCTGGCGGTAGGGTGAAATTTGCCTTCAGCTCAGTCCAAAGATCATCTTTCTGCATATCATTGACATAAGACACCTCAGGGTCTTCCTTCTTAGGCTTATACCATTGGTGGATGCTGATCGGGATCTTGTCCCTAACAAGAACCCCGCACTGAGCAGCAAATGCTTTCTTTGTCCGGATGGGTTCAATCGGTTGGCCGTCGCGCGCGATTGCTGTGATCTCAAACCTTTCATCCGAGCGCAACTTTCTCTTCAGGCCTCGCCTCTTTACCGAAGTTGTGCTCGATCCGGAGGGCTAGAAAAAAGAAGAAAGACGAGAGTTAATTAATATGTGTACATACCAAAACAATGAATGCATCAATTAGCTAGTCAGCACAGGCTTAACTAATATATTTACCTGGCCGGACTCTGTTCGGTCACCGAAGCCGTCACCACGGGCTCCTTCTTGCACCAGCATTGGGTCACCGGAGCCATCATAATCATGTCTTTCCTCCTCCACTCTTCGATCACCGTAGCCTGCTTCTTCACCCTGTTCTTCCAGACTGTCGTTAAGATACGACAAGACATCACCTCCGGCTAAGATTATGTCCCCCAACACCTCTTCTGCTTCCTCGTCTCGTTCGTGCTCCATTGTTTCTGCAAATATTACAACATGGCAATTATTACACAAACATGACAGCAGGTGGATATATTAGTGCAAACGTAGACCTAGCTTATTCCAGGTTTGGGGTGGCCTCGGCAACGCTTCAAGGGTAGGGGCGCGGCGGGAGGGGGTAGGAGACCGACATCATTTTTTTCTAGGGTTTGGGTGTCCTCGAGAGTTTTGGTCGAGCGACAGGGCCGGGGGGGTGCTCCCGTGGTATAAGTTATCACGGTCGAAGTTATCCGGGAGGGGGTTATATCGACAACGACGACATACATACATGGGAAAATAATGTTATCGGGAGGGGGTAGGTCGAACCCCCCCCCCCCCTCGTGTTGAAGTTATCGGGACACGGGGTATATCGACAACGACATATCCAATAAAAAATAAGAAGACGAAGAAGAAATAAAAATAGGAGAAGAAGATATTAATAGAGGAGAAGATTGAAGAAAAAAAAGAAGAAAAAAAAAGAGGAGAAGAAGAAAGGAATAGAGGAGAAGAAGAGAAAATAGAATTCTATTTTCTCTTCTTCTCCTCTATTCCTTTCTTCTGCTCCTCTTATTTTTTTTCTTTTTTCTTCTTCTTATTTCCCTTTTTCCTCTCCTTCTTTTTCTTCTTCTTCATTATCTTCCTAGCTAGATATATAATACTTTTCTAAAAATGTAACTTTTGCATATATAAAACTTTTTCTTCTTCTTCCTTCTTCCTTCTCTTCCTTCTTTTCCTAAATATATAAAACTTTTCTAAAAATGAAACTAACCTAAAATGTACCCAAATGTACTAAAAAAATCTAACTTTTATATGCACAGAGAACATACATACATATATACATTTTTATAAAAATGCAAAAAACAAATCATCATATATATGAACAAAAAATCTGAAGAAAAAAAATCATATATATGAAAAAAAAACAGAGAGGAAGGCCGGCGGCCGGACCGAACGTGGCGGCGGTGTGTGGTCGGGGCAGGCCGGGGGCGTGGGGCGGCGTCGGGGCAGGGGCTCGGGCCGGGGCGGCGCGTCGGGGCAGGGGCGCGCGGGCCGGGGCAGCGCGTCGGGGCAGGGACACGGGCCGGGGCGGTGCGTCGGGGCAGGGCAACGGCGCGGGGCGACGGCGACGAGGAGTGGGCGGTGACGAGGAGCGGGCGGCGGGGCGGCGACGGCGAGCACGGGCAGCCTGACGGCGTCGGCGAGCACGGGCAGCAAGGGCGCGGGGCGGCGACGGCGAGCACGGGCAGCCTGGCGGCGTCGATGAGTTCGGCGTCGTCGGGGGGCAAATGTTCGATGGATCTGGAAAATTTACAAGTCCTGCTTATATACGGAGAGCATTGGTACCGGTTCATGGCAGCAACCGAGACCAATGCCCCTTTTAGTCCCGGTTGGTGCCACCAACCAGGACCAAAGGTCTCTTTTCAGCAGCCCAAAGGGCGGGAAGCGGCGGCCTTTGGTCCCGGTTGGTGGCACCAACCGGGACTAAAGGGGGTGCATTGGTACCGGTTAGTGCCTTGTGCTGCTGCGCCCGCGTCGAAAGTTTAGTCCCACCTCGCTAGTTAAGAGGGGCGCGCAGTGGTTTATAAGCCCCACTGCCGCTCCCCTCTCGAGCTCCTCTCCATTGCAGACTTACGGGCCTAATTGTCACTGCTATGCCTGACGGGCCTACTGGGCCTTCTGCGGGCCTGAATCCTGGCCCATCGATGGGTTTCTAGTCGTATTCAAGCCGTGGTGGCCCAATAGGTGGCATATTTTTTATTTTTTGCCTTTTTTGTTTTCTTTTTTGCTTTATTTATTTTGTTTTGTTTCTACTTACAACAAAAAACTTATTTATTTTATTTTATTTTGTTTCTAATTACTTATTTATTTTATTTTATGATAATTCTTTTTGCTATTAAAGTTTCTAACAAAAAAAGTTCTTTATGAATTTTTTTTGCTTTCAATGATTTTGAACGGAAAATACTTCGATAATTTTAGTTGCATCAATTTTATATAATTTTAGTTTCAATAATACTAGAGGTTGCTTATAATGTTTTGAATAGAAAATACTTTGATAATTTTAGTTTCATAAATTTTATTTATGTTATTAAAGTTTATTTTATTTTGTTTGTACTTATATATTTTATTAAAGTTTATATTATTTTGTTTCTAATTAATTATTTATTTTATTTGTTATTTTTCATGCACCATTTTTCATGGATTTACTGATTATTTTGAGCTATAAGACCCTAAAATTGAAAAACATTTCAAATGAACTCTGAAAAGGTTGAAAGTTGGCATGGTATCATCATTTCATCCACATAGCATGTGCAAGAAAGTTGAGAGGGTTACGGCAAAAACTGGATGCACTTCGTGTACAAAACGGACAATCTCTTTCGAAGTATCAGGATTTCATACGGAAACTCGTCTGTTACAAAGGGATTTTATTTTTAAAACTTATTTTAACTCCTGACTTTTTGTGTGTTCAAAATGCACCATTCAAAGCCACATTATCAATTTTCAACCCTTTCTGACTTCATTTCTTATTTTTCATGCATTTATTGATAATTTTGAGCTATAAGACCCTGAAATTGAAAAGCATTTCAAATGAACTCTGAAAAGGTTGAAAGTTGGCATGGTATCATCATTTCATCCACATAGCATGTGCAAGAAATTTAAGAGGGTTACGGCAAAAACTAGATGCACTTCGTGTACAAAACGGACAATGGTATCATACTCGTATGTTACAAAGTTGGCATGGTATCATCATAATAGTTGCGGGAGAAAGTCTTCACTTTTTCTTCGCTTGTGTCATTTGCTTATTGCGCCGTAACCATGGATAATCTTCATCGTTTATCAGGATGCTTGGGTCAGCCTTGACTTTGAAGGGAGGAATTTCATGAAACTTTTCATAATCTTCAGACATGTCTGTCTTGCCCTCCACTCCTACGATGTCCCTTTTTCCTGAAAGAACTATGTGGCGCTTTGGCTCATCGTATGATGTATTCGCTTCCTTATCTTTTCTTTTCCTCGGTTTGGTAGACATGTCCTTCACATAGATAACCTGTGCCACATCATTGGCTAGGACGAACGGTTCATCAGTGTACCCAAGATTTTTCAGATCCACTGTTGTCATTCCGTACTGTGGGTCTACCTGTACCCCGCCTCCTGACAGATTGACCCATTTGCACTTAAACAAAGGGACCTTAAAATCATGTCCGTAGTCAAGTTCCCATATGTCCACTATGTAACCATAATATGTGTCATTTCCCCTCTCGGTTGCTGCATCAAAGCGGACACCGCTGTTTTGGTTGGTGCTCTTTTGATCTTGGGCGATCGTGTAAAACGTATTCCCATTTATCTCGTATCCTTGGACAACGAGTACAGCTCATCACAAATAGTGTTGTCACCTCTGAGACGTGTTTCCAACCAACTGCTGAAAGTCCTGATGTGTTCACATGTAATCCAGTCGTCGCACTGCTCCAGGTGTTTGGAGCGCAGACTGTTCTTGTTTTCATCGACATACGGGGTCACCAAGGTAGAGTTCTGTAGAACTGTGTAGTGTGCTTGAGACCAAGAATGCCCGTCCCCGCATATTATTTCGCTGTCAACATCACCAGGGTCATCTCGTCTGATCTTATAGCGCAATGCACCGCATACCGGGCATGCGTTCAGATCCTTGTACGCACCGCGGTAGAGGATCCAGTCATTAGGGCATGCATGTATCTTCTGCACCTCCAATCCTAGAGGGCATACGACCTTCTTTGCTGCGTATGTACTGTCGGGCAATTCGTTATCCTTTGGAAGCTTCTTCTTCAATATTTTCAATAGCTTCTCAAATCCTTTGTCAGGCACAGCATTCTCTGCCTTCCACTGCAGCAATTCCAGTACGGTACCGAGCTTTGTGTTGCCATCTTCGCAATTGGGGTACAACCCTTTTTTGTGATCCTCTAACATGCGATCGAACTTCAGCTTCTCCTTTTGACTTTCGCATTGCGTCCTTGCATCGACAATGACCCGGCGGAGATCATCATCATCGGGCACTGGTTCCTCTTGATCTTCAGCAGCTTCCCCCGTTGCAGCATCACTGGGCACATCGTCTGGTTCCTCTTGATCTTCAGCAGCTTCCCCCGTTGCAGCATCACCATATTCAGGGGGCACATAGTTGTCATCGTCCTCTTCTTCTTCGCCGTCTTCCATCATAACCCCTATTTCTCCGTGCCTCGTCCAAACATTATAGTGTGGCATGAAACCCTTGTAAAGCAGGTGGGTGTGAAGGATTTTCCGGTCAGAGTAAGACTTCGTATTCCCACATTTAGGGCATGGACAACACATAAAACCATTCTGCTTGTTTGCCTCAGCCACTTTGAGAAAATCATGCACGCCCTTAATGTACTCGGAGGTGTGTCTGTCACCGTACATCCATTGTCGGTTCATCTGCGTGCATTATATATAATTAAGTGTGTCAAAAACCATTACAGAACATCATGAATAGATAATTAAGTGACCAAATTAATAGAAGTTCATCATCATATTAAAACCAAAGTACATACATAGTACTCATCTAACAACATATAGCTCTCCAGAGCATCTAATTAATTAAACCATACATTTAAACTATGTAAAACATTTCAATGCGAAAACAAATGCGATCATAATCGCAACCAAGGTAACAATTGATCCAACGGCATAATGATACCAAGCCTTGGTATGAATGGCATATTTTCTAATCTTTCTAATCTTCAAGCACATTGCATCCATCTTGATCTTGTGATCATCGACGACATCCGCAACATGCAACTCCAATATCATCTTCTCCTCCTCAATTTTTTTCATTTTTTCCTTCAAGAAATTGTTTTCTTCTTCAACTAAATTTAACCTCTCGACAATAGGGTCGGTTGGAATTTCCTGTTCACATACCTCCTAGATAAATAAAATCTATGTCACGTTGGTCGGCATAATTTTCATAAACAATAAATGAACCAATAGTTATAAAGATAATATATACCACATCCGAATCATAGTTAGGGACGAGGGCCGACGGGGGCGGATACCAAAACCATCGCACTATATAATAACAAGCAATAAAATAGTAAGAAAATTAGACAAGTATCTATCTAAAGTAAGAATTTTTTTCTTTCAGAAAGAAGATAAGAACAAGAGGCTCACCACGATGGTGCCGACGACGAGATCGGCGTGGGCGATCAACGGCGGTGAAGACGGGAATGGGACGTGACGGGCCGCTAAACCTAGACAAATCTCGAGGAAAATGGAGCTTTGAGGTCGAGCTTCGAGAGGAGAAAGCTTAACTAGTGTGGCTCGGGCATTTCATCGAACACCTCATGTGCATAGGAGGTGAGCTAGAGCACCACAAAGCCCTCCCCTCGCCGGCCAGAGAAAAACAGAGCACTGGAGTGCTCTGCTCACGGGCGAGGGGTATATATAGGCACCTCATTGGTCCCGGTTCGTGGCATGAACCGGGACTAAAGGGCAGCCTGTGGTCCCGGTTCAAGCCACCAACCGGGACCAATGGTGGTGGGCCAGGAGCGAGGCCCATTGGTCCCGGTTCGTCCCACCAACCGGGACCAAAGGGGCCTGACGAACCGGGACCAATGCCCCCACGAGGCCCGGCAGGCCCCTGGCCTCACGAACCGGGACCAGTGCCCCCATTGGTCCCGGTTCTGGACTGAACCGGGACTAATGGGCTGACCCGGCCTGAACCAAAGCCCTCTTTTCTACTAGTGGCAGCCGATCATGTCTCGTGTCTCATGCATGTTGTTTGTCGGTACGACATGGAGTTACCAAATACTCCCTCCGTGCCATAATATAAAAACGTTTTTGATACTAGTGTAGTGTTAAAACGTTCTTATATTATGGGACAGAGGGAGTAAATAGATATGCACGCATTTGCTCGATCGGCGTCGCAAAACGTGGTGCACGTTTTATATACTCCATAAAAAACTACTCCCTCCGTATGACAGTTTTGCAGTTTAAATTTAACCATAAAAATTTCTTATATTTAGATACAGAGGAAGTAGTGGTAAATTGTGCAATTGATTGTACTAAACCGTTCATTCGTACCCCTCCGGGTCTGAGCACACCCTTCTTCCCGCTCACTTTGCATCCTCGGTGCGTCATGCCTCCCTATGTATGTTGCCTCAGGATTGCACTCAGTATTTTCACCCCTTCTATCAATGCAAAGATACGCATCTAGTGTATTCGTGAAAAAAAACAATCATGCATTTCAACTCTATTTTTTCACGCGGGGGGGGGGGGGGGGGGAGGAACTTCTGATCTGTTAATCAAATATCATGACACTACAAAGGACAACAAACGTAACAAAATTATATTCAGGTCCATAGACCATCTCGTGATTGCAAGCTGATTAACCTACCCGGGATAATACAGGGAATAATCCCAAAAATGATATTAGCTATAGCAGCTTTGACAAGCATTCGTGAAAACACATCAGCTACCAGGTTGAAAAGCTTGGGTGACAGAGGGTCCCCTTGTTTCCCTCCTGCAAACAAAGGGCATTTTCATCATCAATTCTAACACAAAAGAACATCTGTTGTAGAAGAGATAGGATCCACCCAATCCATTTCTTCCAAACATCTAGAGATAAGCATTTTCACTAGGAAATCCCAGTTTGTAAGCTACCTCTTACCAACCTTCATGACAAGCTATACTGCTACATACATCGTCCACACTTAAACGCAAAAGGAGAACACCACGACAATGGTGTTGTAATCGGCAAAGCAGGGGGAAAACAACACTGTTGAATGCCATGATCCATGTTCACCCCCACCTGCCAGTCTTGCATCATTTTGAAGACTTCACTTGCTATCATTTTGAACATTCCTACTCCCCACCTCAAAGTTTCTTGACTTTTCTGTTTTTTCTGCAAAATCAGCCAATCATTAAGTCACCTCGCAATCATATTAACTGAAACACAATGATCATTTATCTTGTTTTTATCAGACACAACACTATTCCTTACTCCCTCCGTTCCTAAATATAAGTATTTTTAAAGATTTCAATATGGGACTACATACGGAGCAAAATGAGTGAATCTACAGTCTAAAGTATGTCTATATACATTTGTACGTAGTTTGTATTGAAATCCCTAAAAGACTTATATTTAGGAACGCAGGGATTAATTTCCAAAAATTGTCCAAAACAGGGCGAAACACCAGCCATCATCAATTGTTCCTCAGTTTTACTAAGAATTTTGATCTAACTATCAAACAAATCCTGAATGTTATCAGGCACATCCATCATGTTGAAAGCACATTTGAAAAATATTCCAAAGCATCCTGGAAATAAAACATTGCATGAAGAGATGATCAATCGACTCAGCCATCCCACAAAAAGGGCAAGCTTTGCTGCCGGTCCACACTCTTCTGATCAAATTCTGAGATCTACCGTACACTAGCTGGAGAACTTTTACGAACGCACTTGTGTCCATCAGAGGAGATTTGGCTCCGATTCCAATCAGGGGATGCTTAATGAAGTAGGGCGCTTTCTTAGTTGGCATGGCCGGCCATGCCTCATCACAACTGCTACTGGCTAGGCACATTTCAAATGGACCAGAGCTAGTCATAATCAAATAGTAGTAGCCGCTGGTCGGGTGAAACGTCAATGTTACGAGAAAAAGATAGTCACCGTGGAGGAAACTGTATAATAATGATCCACATAAGCTCTAGCCGTAGAAAAACTGATCTTAGGGTAGTTGTTGCACGCGTCATTACCATGTGGACTAAAGTGGAAATCAAAAGGGCCAAAAAGAAGACCCGCTAGAAGGATCGGCGGTAGTCGTTAAACCGTTACTGTCAACGGGGAATATGTAAATGGAATGAAGACATGTGGTCAAAAAGAAGGATCACTCGTCTCGTGCCCCAACATATGCGACCCTACCTACATTCCCAATTAAGAGCCACAATTCTTCTTCCCTTCTGCTTGATGCGATGCAAAGACTTATTATCTTGAACTGAAGGGATTACCTATGCTATTCTGATGTATTTCCTCCGTCCGAAAAAGTTTGTCCCTCAAATGAATGTATCTAGCACCATACATCCATTTAAGGAACAAATTTAGGACAAGATTTCTTGTACGGAGGAAGTAGATAATACTATAATGGTACTGTAATTGCTCGGACAGATTACAAGACAAGATAATACTGAGCTCCTCCTCGTGTCTTACCTGTTCATTTTCTTTTGATCGTTAGGGTAGTTATGTGCCCAACCGCAGGAGTTAGGTGCTCATCCGATCGATCGAGCTAACTATTCGGTGCAGTTCTCAAGAGCTTCTCGCCACATACGCTGAATAAAATAATACATAGGGACACGGATCTTACAACACACACTGATGCATGCACGCATGCATGCTAATCAAGTTGGACAGTTGAGAAGGGCCCCTTCCACAGCGTGTGGATTGAGAGCTTCGTTCAACCTGCAGCTCCAACAGCTACGCATGACGTCTACTCTGAAACGGCAGCCTTGATCTTATGGACTCGATGAATGACCGGATCGGTGAGTCGCAACGGACGCAGCGGGAGTAGGAGCGTCGCTTTCCATCCAGCAGAAGAAGGATGGACCGGCGTCCAAGTATTGGTTTGTTTGTTGTGTTGTTGATTGATCGTATGATTTGGACTGCATGCACGTCTTTGCGTAGCGTCACTGTCGTGCGATAATCTAGCAACCCAGAGGAGGTAAGTTCGGGCGATCGTTCAGTCCCGTCCCTGCACCGACAGTTTCTTTCCGACCATTACCTAGGCAGCTGTAGGTCTGCTGAAATGGCTGTTTTTCTTGCTAGATTTGCCCGCGGAGGCTTTGTCTTTGGATGTTTTTCTGAGTTTTCTTAGGGTTTGTGTCCTGCTCGGAGAGATGAGACGCCGGCGGTTCTCTGAAGATGGAATAAGTTTCTCCCCGCTTAGCCCTCGTCTCGTGGTGCTTCTATTGTCATTGGAGGGTGTGTGGACATTTGTCTCTGCGGGATTAGGCCGGCGTTTGTCTTCCGTGGATCCGGTCTTTGTTCGTGTGTCCATAGGTTGGATCCTTCCGATCTAAACTTCTTTTCAATGGCGGCGGTTGCTGTTCTGGTGCGCTGGTTCTTTATGGCCTTAGCACGATGACTTCCCCATTGTCTATTATAATAAGTTTTGCTCGGCTCCAGTGAGGGAGGGGCCATGATGGCGGCGCGACTTCGGCTTGCTTCGGTGATTGTAGTCGCCGCTAGGTGGTCCATGGATCTGGATGTATTTTTATTATTTTCGGCATTCGTTGTATTATCATGATTGATGATGAATAGATTGAAAGTTTTTCGCAAAAGAATATATTACACCTGATCGTACTCAATGTAAGGCTTAGAACATCTACAACCACAATGTTCTAATTACAAGCGCCCGTTCACCTCTCATTCGTCCGCGTCTACAATCATCTCCCTCCTACACAAACCTTCAAATCCATACAATATCATGCAAAGTAGATCAAACGACGTAAATTAGTCATAGCACATAGTTTATACGAGACATAACAAACTATATGGTGTAGCATAGGGAAGTTCATCGTGCATGCCGTCGGTCTACTAGTTAAAATCGGGCTATAAAGGAAGTTCACCCAGCGCCGCCCTTGCTCACCCATGCCCTTGCCATTGCGTTGTCTGGTTGGTAGAGATTATAGCGCTCGAAGACGACATAGAGGTCGAGGCAGATCTGCTTGGCGCCGGAGCTGGAGGTGTCGAATGTGGCACCAGTATCCTCCACCTCCTCTTTGGGAGGCAAGCCGATGAGGGCACAGACGGCCCGGGTTTGCTCCACCGTGAGCACACGCGCCACTGGGTTTGTCGCTTCGCTAAGAATCGAGCACAGATATCATCCACGGCCTTGTTGTCCTCCGCAGGCTTGTCCGACGTGGCCCGGTGCAACTCGCCCTTCGCGGCACGATGCCCTTGGCCATCTCAAGGCGGGCACGACGCTCCTCGGACTCGAAGCCCGGGACCGTGGGGACAAGGACCATCGTAGGGCTTGCTCGGCCGATGCCATCACCGCTTGCTCTGGCTCTGAAGCTGACACGCGCCTCAAGCCACCGATGGACTCATTGTCGTCACCGAATCCAAACCCCACTGGATCGTACTTCATGGAGGCATGGGTGAGGGAACGTCTGGCCCTCCAATCGGCGCATGCCTGCTGCTTGACTCATCGCGAGCTTTCGACATTTGATTCAAGCTAGAACGGATCCGACGCTGGAGCTTGGGTATCCTCCTGGGGCCGGCGGAGAGCCAGTGGGACAGCCATCCCCTCCTCGTCCATGCAGGGGACGAGGTCCCAGTCGACGGATCTGGATTTGTCGGACTCTGATCCGCTGCCCGTCATGCCGAAAATGGCCGGAGATCACCGGAAAGGAGCTGGGCGGATCGAACTGGAAGTGGAGTGGACTGGCAAAAGTAGCTAGGGTTTGGTCTGGAATGTGGATAGGGACATATGATATATGTGGGGTCGGGGTGGGCTAGTCCAACGTGGCAGACGCGCTAGAGCAGCCCCAAATCTGCCCCACATATGAGCTCGGGGTTGATGGGCGTTGGACAGCTTAGAAGTTTGGACTAGCTTTTGGGGGTCCGGTTGGATGGCAATTTCGTGACCAGGCAGGGTTGTCCGCCACATCCTCGTCTTTACTTTAAGAAACAACTCTTCTCTTTCTCTGTCAAATGGCTTGCGACGCGGATGTTTGGGGAGGGTTTGAGGGGTCCGGTTGTAGATGCTTTTACCAAAGCCTGGTCTAAAAAAATATCAAGCCAATCACAAAACAAAATAAACAATACCTTTTCATTTGACGTAATATTTTTTAGGATATAAAAATATTTTATTATACAATATATAATTTCAAGTAAAATAGGTTTCACCCGTTTCAACTTTTCTTAGAGTTTTGAGCTATGCCTTGGCGGGATAGTTAAGGCTAAACCTAGACTGGTTACCGGGCTTTCGAGGCCGGACCGTCGGGCCAGCCCACAAGAATAAATGTAGGACAAGGATCGTGGTCTCGAAATCATGATAGTTACATGAACTCATAAAGTAGTGGCGCGTGATTTGTAATTTTCATGTTTATTTTCTTTTATTTTTTCTCCTATGTGTTTCTAGTTTTCTGTTTTACTTTAATTTTTGTTAAATATTTTCTGGTATATTGTTTCTTTTTTTTCTTTCTTTCTTGGGATAAAAGCATGAACGTTTTTCCCAAAGTATGTGAACATATATAACGATATATGCGCAAATAACTCTTTTCCAAAGAGCGCGAACTCTTTTTCTAAATACATAAATAGTTTTTATCCAGGAACATTTTCTAATCACTCAATGATTATTTGATTGCATTTTTTTGTAGAAGAGGGGAATTTTATTTTGAATATAGGACCTTCAGGCGATTTGACCCCTATCCTTTTTTTTGGAGTGGAATAGGGTTCTTTATTCAACTGAAACGTTCAAGGGAATACAAAAAATATCAGGTACAAAACCCAACCATACATAACAGCCTGCGTCCAAAGATGATGCTGCCTTAGCTAAAATATGAGTTTCGGCAGTGGTCTCCTGCTTCTCATGCACGACGGTCAACTTGACGAAGATGCGAGGCTCGCTGCTCCACTTCCCGTAAGATCGCCGAGTAAGGGCATACCGCCTTCTTGTGGTAGTTTGTCACCATCTCTAAACAGTCCGAAGCCAAACACACGGTACCAATGTTCAGATCTTGAGCTAGTGCGAGGCCTTCATTGCATGCTACAGCTTCAAGGCAAGCTGGGTCATTCTGGCCATCAAGAATGGGGATGGCAATGGGTATCCATTACCCATGTACCCTGCAGGTAAAAACCCTATTAGGAAAAGGGTATGGGACAAAAATGTATCCATGGGTATATAAATAGAAAATTCTCAAACCCATTGGGTAGAGCGGGTATGGGTATGAGATCATATAACCCATATCCACATACACATGTACTCTTATAAAATCTAACAAGTACGGAAAAGTTACCTTTACACTTCGTTATGAGTTTGTGAATTTAATATATATGACGTTGCACTAGTGTTTATGACTATGTATTGAAAGTGTTGATGTTTATAGAATGTGTTCTTGTTTATGGTGTGTTGTTGCTTATAAGTATGTATTGATGTTATTATGTGTTGTAGTTTATAAATTATGATTATATGTTGTTGTTTATGATTATGTGCTGCTCAAATTTATGTTATGCAAACATGGGTATTTTTATCCGCGGGGTACCCATTTACCCTGTCGGGTGACGGGTATGAGAAAAAAAAATATACCCACTAGCGGGTATGGGTACGGATGATGGATAAATCAAAATAGGACGGGTAAGGGTATGAGGTGTTTCCACCCGTACCCAAACCCTGCGGGGCCAAATACAGTGTAAATGGTACAGGGCGCACCCCCCCCCCCCCCCCGCGCGACGCGGGCCAGCGCAAATTCCCTTTTTTCTTTCCTAAACTGATGCAAAAAACAAGTACGGGAGGATTCGAACCCGCGGGGCCAAATTCTATCGTGAAGTACGTTTTCTTACCTCTTTTGTTCTTTTTTTTCTTTTTCGTTTTTACTTACTTTTTTTCATTTTCTAATTTGGTGAAAAAGTTCACCGGATTTCATGAACTATTTTTCAACTTTTTCGATGAACTTTTCCAAAATTTGATGAACTGTTTTTCAAGTTCGATGAACTTTTTTCAAATGCGATGAATTTTTTCCAAATTCGGTGAACTTTTTTGGAAATGCAACGTTTTTTTCAAAACCAATGAACTTTTTTCAAATTCGATGAACTCTTTTTTAAGTCGATGATTTTTTTAAATTTGATGAAATTTTTTCAATTCGATGAACTCTTTTTTAAGCCGATGAACTGTTTTTAAAATATGATGAACTTTTATTCAAATTCGTGCACTTTTTTTTGTAAATCGATGATTTGTTTTTTCCTGAACGAACAACACAAGACAGCCAAAAAAAATTAAAAAAATGCAAGCGTGTTGATCGAGCGAATGAAGCGAAGCGGAAGCGAGCGAGGTAGCGACGGGTTAACGGGCCGGCCCACGAAGGGGCTTGCGTGGGCGCCGGTTGGTGGAAGTGGCGCTGAAGGCGCCGACGAGGAGGTCTCCCCTGCGGGTGGCATCCCTAATCAAGAACAACAGATGCTCCCACAATTTGAGCCCTATCCTTTCACGTGCTTAATTAGATTTCAAATTCGAGCCCATTTCCAGCTGAACCGAAGCACGCAGTCGCCGTCGCAGCGGCTGCCTCCACATCTCCAGCCCCCAACCTCCAAAATGGCTTCGACCGCCGAGGCGGCGGCGATAGGCTATGCGGCCCCCCGAAACTCCGTCCAGCCTGGGTTTTCCGGCGAGCTGCTCCGCTCGGCTGCCGTCCTCGTTGATAAATCGGGGGATCCTGATGGTGAGATCCCGCCTCCTCTGTTTCTGTTTTCTGAATAAATCCTCTGTTTCTGTTTCCTCTAGTTGAGTGAATGGTTGCGGACGGCAACGCTATCCGTGCTTAGTTTAGAAGCAACGCTGTCAGTGCTATCCGTGCGGCATTGTCACTAGTGATTCAACTACTTGCCTTGCTTTAATTTCAAAATAAATAAATAAATGTGTGTCATTCGGAGCAAGATGGATAAACCAATTATGACATGAGTGTCGATCAAGTGCTTCCCACTTCCCGGTGACGCCTCTTTAATTTCCTGGGGAGGTATGATTGGGGTGGGTAACCGTAGTACTAACATTCATAAGGACGTGCGTGGTACAGTATCTGATGATGTTGTGCTGTCCTCTAGTATATTTGTTTTAACATATGCGTTAGCGAACATGATATGGGAGATTAAGGCAATGCATGATAAAGCGTAATGGGAACAAGTGTAAATTGATCATTATTTGTTCCTACTGTATATGTTTTCCTTTGTTAACCTTCTCTTCTCGAACAATTTATACTGTTTTTAGAGTTGGACAATATTGGATTACTGGCGCGCTGTTAATTTTTGTGCGTGCATACATCAGGAGTGACGATTTCTTGTGTTGCTTGACTTGTGCGGGCAATTTCTTCTACATATTTCACTGATTTGCTTTCCCTTTTCTGTTTGTGTGCGCTAGGGCCCTTTTGTGGCATCTGTATATATCACTTCTAAACACATGATTTTTAAGCGATGCTAGAGAAAGAAATTAGAAGGCCCTTTGTCCGAGAATAATTTTTGGAAGAAAGACCGTGATCAATCAAATTATCAGGTGATGCAACAGGTATGTTCGCACTTGTGCAATGAATTAGATCCATTCCTTTTCCTTTCCAGTCACTGCTCCGTATGGTAACCTTCAATGTCGGTGAAGGATTAGTGGTAACACTGACACTAACAATTACAACAGTTTTGGTTCATGGAGTATGTACCTAGTTTTTGTTTATGATATGAAAAACTTAAAAGAACCCTCGCAATATAAACAGAAATCTAAATTCGCATCGACAGAATTGAACTCAGATAGTGGGTTTGTACATTTAAGTCCCCAAAACCAAGTGAGATTGGTTCCTTGAGTTTAGTTTTTCGTGAATTGTGACAATGCATCCATAACAGGGGAATCGGCTACAGTACGTTAAGGCTCCAAGGTTAGTCTGGTAGGGGACTGCAAGATGGCTTTGGTAGGAAACAGAAATGCAGTTAGTTAAAGGAACCCGTAGGTAAATATTCTAAAAACTAAAGAGGACAGTACTGGCATCAAGTAATAACTGAGAAATTCGGTGCTACAAGTCATAATGCTTACGATCTTGATCTTGAGATCCACAACCACCTTCCGGAGGATCCCTAGAGTGTTTCTGCAAATTCAGGTACCTGTCCATATCAAAACTAAGCTTTGCACATAGCTTTCTCCTCCTTGCCAAGAACAGCCTATGCTTGAAGTCCTGTAACGTCGGATTACTTGCGGTACGCAGGAAATAGCCGTAGCAGAAAATCAGCTGGAGTCCGGCCAAGAAGTAGGCGAGCGGCTCCATGATACTCCAAGAGAACTCCCAGAACGTAAGGTGGAAGAAGAGGGCAAACTGGAGTATGAATGACGCGAAGCCAACACATAGAATCCGCACGGCATGCCTGCGCGCCTTGTCGTCGATCTCTTGCATCTTCATCTGGAGTTGTCTGAACTCTTCTTTCCTCGCGTCATCCTCTGGGGCGAGTGCAAATGGCACGGCCCTTCTGATCAGGTCCGCAATCTGAAAATGGAACAATTCATTGATATTATTCATTCTATATGAAACAGCTATTGGCACTTTTTATGCCATGGCATAAAAGTCACTCCTGAAATGTGGCGCTACAGCAAAGCAAAGTTAACAACTCCAGTGTGGCAATGTGCAAAGTGAGCAGTTTTTTTATAAACTATGGCAAAGTGAAAAACAGGCACGATACTTGGTCCAATGTGCAAGATATGATAATACACAGATACTATTGGCCAGCACGTGATCTGAACAAACTTTTCAATATGTAACTTTGATTGCTGATCTGTTACATGAATATGTTAGTGCAAGGTTATAAAGTTGTGATATATTATGGTGATATTTTTCACCACAGATCCGATGATATTATTTTCATCATGTGAATTTATATATCATTGCCCTGCAATATTAGTCTCCCTTAGAGAATTTGAAGTGTTTTGGTACATGGTTTTAGGTATTAGAGAGAGGTGTAAATGGAGAACCTAACAATTTTGTGATATCACCTTCTTGTGGTTGAGGTAGGTCTTTCCCCTGACGAGCAGCACCAAGCTCATCTCGTCCATCTTCTGCACGAGTGCCTCCGCCTCCGTGGGCGTGAGGCCGCTCTCCATCAACGCACCGAGAGGCTCGCCATGGCTGATCACCCCGTCCTGCATCCGTCGCTCGATTTCTCCGAAGATCGCTTTGGTAGCAGCTGTTGACCAGTCGGTATAAAATTTGGTGTTAAAAGAAGGTCAACAAACAACTGAGAAATTTGCTGGTGGCCGGTGCTATACTTATGAATGAAGCTTACTACCTTGAGAATAATCACCTCCCAGAGGACACCTCATGTGCCTCTCCATTTCCAGGTACCTTTCTATGTCAAAATCATGCTTTGTGCAAAGCGCTCTCCTCCTTATTTTAAACAGCCTCTCCATGTAGGTTCGATATGACAGGTTGCGCGAGGTGATGAGGAAATAGGCGTAGCCGGAAAGCAGGTGGGCGCCAGCCACGAAGAAGGTGATCGGCGCTACAACGTCCCACGTGAACTCCCAGAATGTGAAACGGAAGCAAAGGCCGACCGTGGCTTGCACGAACCAGAAGCCTGACCACAGGATTCGCCTCACTTGCTTGCACGCCTGCCGATCGATCTCTCCTTTCTTTTTCTTCAGTAGCTCAAACTCTTCCCTTCTCGCATCATTCTCTATCTCGAGCACAGGCGGCAAGGCGCTTCTAACCAGGTCTACTATCTAATGATGGCCAATAACAAATACAAATGTATTAGCTGAAAATTGTATAACCGATGATGGGCAGTGAAATGTACGAAGTATGACACAAATCACATGTCGGTTGTAATAACATCTTATATTATGAACAGCGGGAGTATGAGACAAATCTGACTATATAAGGATCCCGAAGGCCTCGGCAGAGAGAAGATCACATCCACTACCAACAGACATGAAAGGCTGTGAAAGTCTATGTTGAATTCTTTCAGTTTGTACTATTTGTATGAGAGAAGTGCACATCTCGACACTGAAATTATGCCCTTGTTTCAAAACCGGTTAGAATACACCGTCAAACTTTGATACCGTTTACTCGTCATCCCAGTTGACAACTCTTTGTTAATGTACAAAAATGTAAGACGTTTTTTGGTTTTGCATATGACATGAAAAACGTCTTATATTGTTGTCTCTCAAATGTGAAATAGTATAGTTTGACATCTTGAAGATGTTTTGGGATAATGTGGCGGCAGGTTCGCATCCTCAGTTAGCGCATGACAAAAATGACAACTTCAGAAAATATGAAATTTCATAAGAAACAGGGAAAGTTTGAGAAACCTAGTTGAGGTTCAGGTGCTAGTTAAACCGAAGAACAAGAATGTTAAAAATGCTTTAAATGTCACCTTCTCAGGATGGAGGTAGACCTTTCCCCGGAAGAGCACAATGCTGCCCGACTGGTCCATCGCTCCGGCGAGCGCCTCCGCCTGGCCGTGAGTCGGTGCCGCTCCGGCCTCAACGCACGCGTCCAGGAACTCCCGGTATGTTACCACCTCGTCTTCCCTGTTCTGCAGACGCCTCTTGAGCACCTCGAGTCCAACAAGCCGCACCATTCGCTGAGCTTCCGCCAGCGTGAAGAACTCCGCCTCCGCCCGGCGCGGCTGCGGGGTCAACAGTGAGAAGTGGCGGAGGTTCCACACAGTAGGCGTTGCCGTGGCGGCTGCCGGAGACAACAGCCGTCGGGGAATGAGCAGGCGGGAGGCGGCTGCTCGCAACATGGTGTGCTTCCCTGGCGATGAGCAGCGAGCGTAGAGAGAGACGCCAGTAAAATGCAGGGGTATTTCAACTAAACTAATAGGGTGTTTGTTGCAGCTCTGCTCATGAATGATTGGCTTTGTGTTTTCCATTACAACTCCGCAAGCATGGGACATCGTGGAAAGAAAATCAGCTAAGCACAGTTGGCATCGCTGCCCATCAATAGTTTGTCATTTCTCTTTGCCTTTGTAATATTTTTTTCACTTTGCCAGGAAGAAAAGGAAGCTCCTTTAGCTTTGGAGGAAAAGGAGGTCATTCTACAGCAAAACATGTGTTGAAAGTTGAACTCGTGGGAAGTTCTCTTCTTTTCTTTTTGATCCGGAAATGATAAAATCCAAATGCTCAGGATTTGATCATGACAAATCAAACGTTTTTATGGCAACTTTAGTTGACACGAGGATGGCAAGTTTAGTTAGCAAGCACATCAATTTCCTGGCAAAAAACGAAATAAGAGCGGATTTGCCATGCTTACAAATTAAACTTGCCATGATCAACAAACATAAATAGCCACAGAAAATGTTCGATTTGCCATAGTCAAGTCCCGAACGTTCGGAACTTATTGGCGTCTTTTTGATTTGACGAAAACGTTGCTTCCAGGGAGGTTTTTGGTTCGCGAGTTTGTTTCACCTCAGACGTGATCAGTTACAGGCCTACTGAAAATCTTTCTTCACCCAAGATCATACGACCTCCTCTAAAAGAAAGGAAAAAAAAATCTTGCGTATAAGCTCATCCCCATGAGACCATGATGGTTTCTCCACAAACTCCTCCGGCTACATGGCACTGCCGTCGCCACAAACCTGTCGCACCGTATTCCCCTTTCCTCAAACTGCCAAACCGACTCATTCTCCATGATTATACCTTGCAATGGGTGACAGACTCCCTCCATTCCAAAACAATTGAAGTTTTAGAATTGTCTGAAGTCAAACTTTTTCTAAGTTTAGCCTCCAACGCGGCAGCTGACTCGAAAGGAGAGAAGGGATTGGTCATTTTGGAGTACTATCAAAGGATGTAGGGCGGCTCCATGACGACCCTCCGGCCGTCACTTCATGTAAGAAACTCAATCATAAAATTTAACACGATTAAAAGATGTGAATAAGGTACCTACTTTGCTAGCTGAGGATCTGAAGGTGCCAAGTGGCACACGAATTAGATAAGTTTTTTTTTTTGCATGACTGCTAAGTTTTTTTCAGCATTGAAAACAATTTATTAACTTAAAATGTTTTCAGGAATATGGTGGTTGGTCTAACGGAAACTCAAGCATGGCGACTTCTTTGTTAGCTTCTCGCTTCTCATGGATGATCTTAACTGACATCAATTCTTTCATCCTTTCCTTCATCTCATATATACTCGCTCCGTAAACATCTTATATTTTCGTACAGGAGAAAAGCATGTTTTTGGTCCCTCAAGTTTCCCAAAAATAGATTTGGTCCCTCAAGAATTTTTTTTATAGACATTTGGTCTTTTAAGTCTCAAAACCGGATAAATTTGGCCCAAAACAAGATTTTGACCATGTTGACCAGGTTTTGACCGATGAACAGTAAATTCTAAAAAAATAGCAAACAAACTCAAAATAATCTGAAATTGTGTGACAACTAAGATGCTTGGGTGCGCTAGGTGCGTGCCAAAATTTGTTTTTTATCACGATCTCTTCGAATGTCGAAACACCACACAAATTTTCACGCACCTAGCGCACATAAGTATCATGGTTGCCACAAAATTGCAGATTTTTTTTTTTGCTATTTTTTTAAATTTAATGTTCATCGGTCAAACCCGATCAACATGGTCAAACCCGGTCAACATGGCCAAATTTTGGTTTTAGACGAAACTTATCCGATTTTGAGACTTAAAGGAGCAAATGTCCACCAATAAATCTTGAGGAACCAAATCTATATTTTTGGGAAACTTGAGAGACCAAGAACATACTTTTCTCTTACGTACAGAGGTAGTACAATGGATATTCCCCTAAAAATATATACGATGGATCTTGAAGTACCCAGGAATCAAATGATACGCCGTTGCTATACAATCTGTAGCTACGACAATCTTGCTGCAGGAAAGATTCATAGCCAAGGACAAAGCGTCGTCGCTGGCCATAGCCTCGACAATCTCCGGCGACACTAGATCGGGGATTGAATTTGCTGACTCCCGTACTCTCGAAAAAAAAAATTGCTGACTCCCCCAAGAACAAACCTAAAGCATCCTGGCATATCGCAGCTATTGCTCCCCTCCCACAATGTCTACCAACTCCTGCATCGATGTGTATCATAACAGAACCACCTGGTGGAGTAGTTCACTTGGCCTTTTTTTGCGGGATAGTCCACCTGGCTTCACCATTATGGACTGGGGACGATGATGTTCCCTATCCGGAAGCTCTTGAAGATCAGACAGGTAACTCTGAGAAAGTAGTCGGTGGCGATTGGAACTGCTCCTCATGGATAGCTTTTCTCCTTGCCCACGAAATGGATCAGAGTGTCACAAGCATTTTAACAAAAATTGTCTTGGCTCATGGATTAATTTCAGCATCTCAACCAGCCATATCCTAGCATCCTCATGACAGCGTGCAGGACGGCTAAGTCTAATGTGAGATTTAGCATGATATTCCAATCAGAGAGGGCGGAGCTAGCCCTGGGCGTCTACTGTATGGGCCGGCCCAGTCCGGTATATTTTCCACCCAGTTTTGGGAAAGGTTCTAGTACCTTCCCTGATCTATTTTTCCTTTGTATTTTCTTCTAATTTTTCTTTCTCGTTTTTCCTTTTTTTTTTAAATTTTATTGTTTTCTTTTAAAAAATATTTTTCATTTATGTTTTTATTTTTTATTCATGTTATTTTATTTTATTTTTCCTTTTTCATTCTGTGAACTTCTTTCAAATTCGAGAATATTTTTTTAAAAATGTGAACATTTTTTTCGAAAGAAATTTTTTCAAATTCGTGAACATTTTGTTTTGGTAATCATGAACATTTTTCAAATTTGTGAAATTTCCTAACAATTTCACGAATAGTTTTTCTCAAAACGTGCGGGTTCCCTTCCTACTTGGCGGGCAGGTTGCAAATACGGGGTCCCTGGGCCCTGGGCACCCAGGGATACGGGTGGCCCTGGCTATAAAGATTTGCAACCCACCCATTTTCTTCATTTTGATAGTGTGCTTCACAAACCAAACCCAACATATCATACGGAGCAGCCTATTGGTACTCATGACCAGAACTGGAACCATGCTCGTCTCGAAAGGATAATGGAAGCATGCTGAGATTTCGTGAGTCCTCTTTTGGATTAGTTTGAATTGCTTATCACATATGTCACGTGTTGAGATTTCGTGAGTCCTAAACAGAAGAAAAGGTGTGGCGTGACGATGTGGCAACTTTGTGGCGGCGGCTTGAAGCGGGATCCCTTTTGCTGAAGAGGCATATATAATGAAAGTGTGCGCTCTCCGGGATGGGGCTTACTCCTAGAGAGACCACTCAGTTGCTACAAACGGATGGTTAAAGCAGGCTGCATGTATGTTGTTGAGGTAACAAACGATGAAGTCCAGCAGCAGCAATCTTCGAACAATGCTCGTTCATAATCGTTGTTTTGATTTTATCTCCTTTTGTTATTGTCTAGTGAAGCAAGTATGACCACAGATTTGCTTGGGAGTAGAACAGAGGGCTCTACTACCACAGCGTGGCCGAAAAAACCTCCTAGTTTTCTGCTTGATGTAATTTCAAACAATGTATGTGCGCTCCCCCAATTAATATAATCTGTCATGATGACTTTTACTCTCTTTTTTGCGGGAAATGATGGGTTTTACTCAAAAAAAAAGAGATATGTGGGTTCAGGTAGCCATTTAGGCCTTCTTTGGTTTACATCAATTTTATAGGAATCATACATGATAGGTTTTTGTAGATATTTTTTTCTTTGAAGTCCTTCAGTTTGCATGAATAAAATCATATTCATATACAAGATCATATCCCTCATGCATCAAAGGAAAAGAAATATGAGCTTAGACGCAAACTGAGCGTAGCATACATTGTCAGCCTTTTGTGGTGGAACATATTCACTCGGGTTTAAGTCCTAAACTTAGGAATAGGGTGTACATGTACGTGTGCATTCATAAGGGTATGTCTTTATTGTGTTTTGAAAAAGAAAAAACACACACTCAGATACAATGAAAAAAAAACACCTTATCCTGTGAGATATGCATATCATATTACTTTCGATAATTTTTCTATTTCTACCATCAAAGGAGGACTTACAGTATGAAAAGAACCGTCATCGCGCTATGCTTCATGGACAGTTGTAGAATTTGGACTACAAATAACAACATTACTAATGATAATGGGAGCCACGGTTTCTCAGGTGCCTGAAAAAACAGTTACATCGGTCATTTTTTATATGGACCATCAGATCTTCATCCAACCGCTCAAAATAGTATCACGCCATTGTTCATATTCTTCCTTCTTCCGAACACCCCCGCCCTACCCCTCCCTAACCGCCGGCCTCCACCACCTGCGGTTGGCGGGCACTACCGTGCACCGCCTCCCCGCCCCGCCCACCACCGTTGCTGGTCACGGCCCCGGCCTGAGCCTGACACCATCCATGAAAACCTTCGACCACGACCCCCCACCCCCACCCCTAAGATAGATAATGGGTTTGTGACATCATCCTAAGATAGATGGTGGGGCTAGTTCTTCTCCGGCAAGGTCAGTAAGGAAGAAGGAAGAAAGTGACTTACACGAAGAGAAATTTCAGGCACGTGAGAAATAGCATCCGAGTGATAATCTTATCCCACAAGAAGATAAGAATAAGATTATTTTCGCAAAAAAGAGACAAGAATAATTAAGATGGCGTGTTTTTTAGAGTAGATGGCGTGTTATGTTGACATGTACATAAGACAGATGAGTAATCCAATCACGAAATCTTGGCGAGAAAGACTGCGACGTGTACTTCCACGTTGTGACGTCCATTATTCAGTGACCACGACGGGCACGGCCTTGAGCGGGACAGCCATCACGTTGGCGGTGGTGAACCTCTCGCTCACGTCCAGCTCCTCGGCCCACACGCCGTCCGGCAGCCGCCACTCGAACGCGCGCAGCAGCGAGGCCAGGATGAACGGCACGACGCGCTCCGCCATCGGCACGCCGGGGCACAGCCTCCGGCCGGACCCGAACGGGATGAACTCGAACGCCTTGCCCCGGAAGTCCACCACCTGGTCTGCCACGCCGAGGAACCTCTCCGGGACGAACTCGTCGGGCCTCTCCCACGCCGCCGGGTCCCGCATTATCGCCCACGCGTTGAAGATGACCGTCGAGCCCTCCGGCACGGCGTAGCCGCCGATCTCCACGCCTTCCTCCACGGCCCGGTGGGGCAGCAGTATCGGCGCCACCGGGTGCAGCCGCATGGCCTCCTTCACCACGGCCTGGAGGTACGGCAGGCCCGCCGCGTCGGTCTCGCCGATGGTCTCCTTGCCGCCGAGAGTGTCGTCTATCTCCGTGCGGACCTTTGCCATGACGCCTGGGTTCCGGAGCAGCTCCGCCATTGCCCACTCGACGGTGAGGGCCATGGTGTCGCTCCCGGCTGAGAAGAGGTCGAACAGTATGGCCGTCAGGCCGTCGCGGGCGATCTTGCCCGTGGAGAAGAGCTCGAGGAGCACGTCCAGGAAATCACCATGCTTCTCCTCCGTGGACGTGTTGGCAGCCGCAGCTGTCAATGCCATACGACGGTCGATTATGCCGTCCAATATGCGGAAGATTTTCCCGATCCGTATCGCCGACCAGCGACGCCACCCTTGCAAGTCGAGCCCCCGGAGGAAAGGGACGAGGTCGGAGACGTTGGGCTTGGCGATCACCGCGACGAGGTCCTCGACGAGCTCCCGCACGCCCTGCCCCGGCTCGGCGGCGCCCATGTCGACCACGTCGACGGAGCAGAGCGCGCTCGACACGAGGTTGAGCACGCCGGCGTACAAGGCCTGGCCGACGTCCACCTCCCTCCCGGCGCGGCCGCGGAAGTGGCCCACCATGTCGCGCACCTTGCGCTCGCGGACGCCGCGCGCCGCGGCGAGGGCGCGCGGGGAGAAGGCGTGGGCGGCCGCGATGCCGCGCAGGCTCTTCCAGAGCGAGTCGGAGCTGGGCAGCCACACCATGGACCGGTCGGCGAAGCCGAGGCCGCGCGCGGCGTCAGGGACGGCGCGCGCGGCCAGGCGGCGGTCGTGCCTGGTGAACGCCTCCCGGGCCGCGTCGCGCGAGGACACCACCACGGCGGTGGTGAGGCCGAGCCTGAGCGTCATGACGGGGCCGTGGGCGCGCGCGAGGCGCGCGAGGGTGTGGTGGAGGTTGCCGCCGCGGAGGCTGAGCACGTTGCCGATGACGGGCAGCGGCGTGGGGCCCGGCGGCATCCGCCGGGTGCCCGCACGGCGTGTCGGGTTGGCCAGGAAGTAGAGGAGCGAGACGACCGCGAGCGTCGCACAGATGAGCCAGAGCTCGATCTCCATTGGCTCGTTCTTGTGGTGCGGGTTGCTCAGGCGGGAGCCCGTCTGTCTATGTAGTAGTAGATGTAGATTGTGGTGTGGATATCGAACTCGTGGCTGGTTAACAGAATGGTACGACGAACTTTTTTCAGAAGGAGCTTCACAGAAAAATGCCAATGGAGGCCGAGGAACTCGTGCAGTTTTCATCCCGGCCATTCACATGCACTAGGGATCTGAGCTGGCCCGTGTCCTGTCACCCCTATCGCTGCACCGCAGCATGCATCCACGCAGAAAGGAGGCTCCATACTCGAAAAATGCGTTTGGTGGCCGTGCTACAGGCAGGCCGCTATCCCTGCCGTCTGGCCAGCATTGGGATTCCCGCTGTGAGTGTATACCGCCTGTATTCTATTTATTTTCAGCTTGTATTCAACCAGCTCTGGCCCACCCACATGCAAAAGCACCTAGGGCTCTTACACTCAACTGACATGTACGCACAGCGTTGGGCTTTTTAGTACTGATGCCCCATGCGCGTGCAGACTTGTACGACCCGTGCATGCACGTCGTGGTCGATTGGTGATCAGAGGAGAGCGCCCGTGTAGAACCAGAGAGGCCCCACGCACATGCAAAGTCATCTAAACTCAGACGTGCCCCTGACATGTACGCACTGCTATGGGAGCTGTAGACCTGTGCGTGCATGCCGTGGAGGATCGTTGGCCAGCGGAGACCACTAGCTGGTCAAGGGCGGACGTGGAGCACTGGCGGCCAGCGAACACGCATGTTCGTTCACCATTAGCTCTCCACGAACTAAGCAAGTTTATTTTGTTTGATGTTAATTCGTCTGTCCGTTTTGACTAGCAAATGCAGCACGGTTACGCCGCTGTTTGTGTTTAAAAGCCAGTAGCACTAAACTTGGACTTGAGTTTTATCTGTTTTACACGCTAGAAATTTGGAACAGCTTAGCCACATGTGCGTCCTAATGGTGAATGCGATAGATCCAGAAGTATTAGTCTTGACTAATTGCGCCATGTTCATCTATAATGGCCGATTTGCATTAGCGCTTCACGTCTGCGACCTCACTTTGGTCGCAGCCAGGTAGGTCCCATCACATGCAAACGAATCTAAACTTCCACCACTTGGTCTGACATGTACGCACACCGCGTCGAGCTGAGTGCATAGCCATGCACAGTAAGACGCAGACCTGTACGTGACCGGATTCCATGGCTGGCCACAAGTTCGACTAGAGGGATCGTGGAGCAATGCCGGCCAGCTGACTGTTAAGATTTGTTCTTCATTAGCCACCCTTGATTAAGCGCATCCAGATTAATTTGTTTTTTGCGGCTGCACAAATAAAACTCCTCAAGTTCTGCCCGTTAGTGTGAAAACTTCTATATTTAATCTGGGAATCAATTTTATCTATTTGACATCCTACACTCGTTAGTCTACCAGAAGTTTGAATGTGCACGTAGATGAACCATGACCTGTAGGCTCGAGTTTGATAAATTAATGCCAATGCTGTTAACTTATTTAACCTGTATAAACAGCCACGCATTAACATGTTTACAAGGTTTCATGAACACTTGTACAGAACTGACCAGTACGCTGTAAGCGACTGGCACAAGTTCTTTGCTCCAATCACGCGCCGACTGTGCCGTGAGTACTGGCAAATAAAATTAACCGCTCTCCCGATTACAATATTGGATTAGAGAGTAAACAGGACGAGGACTTACACATCAGAGTGTATGTAATGATAGCAAGGTAGTTAACTGGTACTCCCTCTAAAGAAATAGGAGTATAAGAGTGTTTAGATCACTACTTTAATAATCTAAACGCTCTTATATTTTTTTACGGAGGGAGTAGTATTTACTGACAAATATCTAATGTTAGTTGAAACTCAGTATTAACTTCCACGGATGACTATGCACATTGCTTATCCATTTCCATAACCTGTTTGTGATTACCAATCGCTGGCACAACATTTTCAATCGAAAGCATAGTCACACATTTGTGCCATGAAATTCTTTGGACCCTTGATCACCTCCTAACTCCAATGTACCATCACCATATGCACGATATATCACATGTATTTAATTTTGCACAGATTAGCATGCAGACCACAACTGAGGGGGTGTTTGTTTCCAGGGACTTTTTTGTGTAGGGACTAGAAAAAGTCCCTCTTAGAGACTTTTTTACCAAACGGGAGGGACTTTTTAGGGACTAAACTAGGCATTTGGGACTAAATGAAGAAGACTCTTAAGGAGAGTCTTTTTGGGACTTTTTGGGACTTTTCCAACAATGCCCCTCCATGCACCCATTGGCCCGCCACCCCATGGTGTTGTTTGATTGTTATTTTTCTATATACTAGGGGCAACATGGTCATTTAATAACCTCTAGAAAGGGACTAGGGACTTTTTAGTCTCTGGAAACAAACAGGGAGGAACTTTTTAGGGACTAGGGACTTTTTAGTTGGGACTAGAAAAAGTCCTAGGACTAGAGAACCAAACACCACCTGAATCGAAGTCGAAAATGACTGAAATATCAACTGCCTTACATTGACAGCTAAGTCATCTTTTTAATTACCCACTCAAGCCCTCTTTACCAACCAGCTTGCAGTTAGCTTGCGAGCACTTTTTCGGTCAGGCCTCCCTCTCCAAATTCTCCAGATATGCTTTTCCCACACTCACCCTGATGAGACAACACAAACCATTATCACTAGAACTGAATTGAAAATCGACACATTTTGACAAAATAACTTAAGCTAACACACAACATGTGCTGATTTTTACTAATACACACATCATGTTCTACGTACAGAACTAGGAACTATGCATAATTGGAATACCCATCACCCACCTTAGCAATTTGATATGGTTCACAAACGGTACAAATACATTACAGTATTTACAAACATACGCCCTAGTGAGTCAAATGGATCGCTGACAGGGAACTTTATTTTTTGACGCTTCAACGGTAGGCTTACGCCTGCCTGAACCTTTATTGCCAACCGTCGGGGTGTTACAGATCTCAGGGAGAACAGAGAGTACATGGGGGTTAAGGAGGGAATAAAATTACATGTAGCGGGGGGCTAAATTCTCCCGGCAAGGTGGAACAACATGGAGCCCCAGTCCCTGAGTTGAATTTGTTTTTGAATATTATTACAGCGATGGGACCAATGTTTAAGATCTTCCGCAGCGGAGCTTGCCACATCATGAAGCCCAAGATGTATGTTCCAAGAGACCTTGGCGTTCCGTCGCTTCCAGATATTCCAAAGAACGGCTAGTAGAACTGTTGATCTAGTTTTGTTGTGCCATTCGCCCTCCCAAGCTTGGAGCAGCCCCTGTGGCGCACCCGGACAGAGGCTGTCGAGCTCCCCCGAAAGTGGAGCTAGGTGCTGACATTCGATAAGGAGGTGGTTGATGGATTCACAGTGGTCGCAGAAGGGGCATGCGGCTGAAGTAGCAATGCCCCGTCTGAACCGTCGTTCATTCGTGAAGAGGCAGTCCTAGCGGGCAAGCCAGAGGTAGAGTCGACATTTATTTGGGGCGTAGTTCCGCCAGATGGCCGGGGCGAGCGTGTCCGTGGGCTTTGTCCTCCAAACCGCTTGGTAAGCAAGCTTAGCGGTGAAAGGTTTCTCAGCGTCCCTTGTAGTTCTCCTGTCAGCAACCTGCATATTTAAGTTCACCGTGGCCAATATAGTGCGTAGTTCAAGCAGTTCGCATTCGGCTGCGTGAGACAACCTAGGTGTTAGATCCAAGGTGAGGTTGTTCGATGTCAAAGCGCGTGCCACTGATGTGTGGACTCGATTGGAGTGTGAAAACAGAGCCAGAAATTGTAGGGCTAGGGTTTGAGCTGAGCGAGGGAGCCAAAGGTCAAGCCAAAAGGAGGTAGTGGTTCCATTACCGATGCTGACCCGGGTGGTGTCCCGGAAGAGGGCGAGGCCTTTCATAATGTCTTTCCAAATCGGGGTATGCTGGTTGTCTGACATGCCTACATCGTTAGCGGTCGACCATCCGTATTTGGTGATCAAGTACCTAGTCTCTCCTGAGGTTTGCTCGTCGTGTAGCTTGGAAATGTGTTTGAGAAGAAGACACATGTTCATGTGGGGAACTTATCAAATGCGTATCTATATGATGGCAGATTTCAGTCCAAAACTATTGATACATTTCACAATTTACCAGGAAGAAACTTTCAGCAGCTCGTGCAAAAAACCAAGATTTCTGTTTGGTAAACAGCAGCACATTGTAAGACACGAGCGGTTGATCTGAATTTACACATACGTACCGTGCAAAAAACCAGGAAGAAGCATGCTTTTTTTTTTAGACAAACGTACCGCGCATGCACACACAATCTCTTGCATACATCTTGTTCTCTGCACATTGAGCCTGCTCTTCGCCAGCAGTATACCAAACCCAGTTTCCCATGAATATAGGTTGTAGAACTCATATGCCTCATCCAACGAGTCAAATTCCGTGCCAATTGTTGGATTGATGACATGCCCTTCACATTTTTCAGCATAAGCACGGACAGACAGCTCAACCGCGGTTTTCCTGTCGTGGTTCATGTCCCTCTCACCAGGTGCTTTCCCGAGCCTCACCCTGAGCCAGTGTGTCGCATCAAAAAGAACAGCCATCAATTAGTTATCTATTCATGGTATAGCACTAGCATAAATCAATAACAGCAAAAGATCTGTATGTGCCGGAAAACTTCGTATGATCAAGATACCTACTACCACAAGAGACTAGAGAAATCCAAAAAAAAAAACTAATGAAATATGGCTCCCCGCTGCATAGATATCAAACGCCACAGTAGAAATCACATACACATATCCAGCTCACTATTAGCTGAAAAAATGCATTTCTCCTGTCACCATCGGAAACCAGCTCTACTTACAGAAGCCAAATCCACAACCATAATTGGTATAACTCATCCTCTTTTTTTTCAGACTTTTTGAATACAGAATCAGCCATCTTTTTAAGGTCCAGCACACTCATCCTAGAATCCAAACAAGACAGATTTTGTGTCTGCATGCGTGGTGAGTCTCAGTACTCCAGCCATAATCACAACAAAAAGTTATCTCGCTTACTCTTGCCTAAATGTCAGACGCCACGCTTAAAATCAAAAAACTACATAGTTCAGTATCGCCTACTAATTTGCATTTATGTATTTCACCATAAGAAAGCAGCTCTAGTTACGTAATCCAAATATGCACGCCCATGATTAGCATAACTCATTCTATCTATTTTTGCAGCCTGCTACATCCACAAAAAACACCCATAATTTCAAGATCCAACAGAGCATGCTAGGAATCCAAACATCACAGATACTGTGTGTCAATGACAGGTTTGTCTTATTAATCCTAGAATCCAAAAAACAAACCAGAAAGCTATTCAGAAATCTAAAACGAACAACTTGAAACCATTACTCTCTGCGTCTCCTACTACGGACACGACTCAAACAGCACAAATCAGAGACTTAACTGTTTGATATTTGGTCTTTCTAAATAATCCATCACAGGATTGTACCAGCAGGGTATGTCGAGAATGCATCTCTTAAGCTGAACAGATGCGAATGAAGCATGATGGGGGACAGAAAAAACCGCACCTCCTCGTCCAGCCGCTTGTAGCTTCAGAGCACACCTCGTATCTCTGCCCATCTCCAACCACCGCTGCTTCTTCGTCCTTCTCGAGCTCTAGGGATGGAGCACTCATGGAATCTTGGGATTCCACCGGGAACACATCACTTTTCCATCCGGTGATGTTAGCTCCACCGCTCCTGCAGTCAAACCGCCATCAGTGAATGGATTTGCAAAGAAAAGTGGGGGGAGGAACTAGGGGGAGAGAGAACTTGGAGGAACAAGAACATACCCGTTGACCTCCAGTCCGTCCGTCGAAATCTCGCCGGTGGGGAATCGCCGCCGCAGCGCGCCCGTGTGGAAAAAGAGAGCAGCCGCGGACGCAAGCTTTCTGTGGAGGAGAGGGTAATGCCGAGGAAACCCACACGCGTGGATCCACCTGCTCCACACATGTCACCGGGCCCATATAACATGTGCTGTTTCGAAAGATCGCTCTGTACCAAAACTGCTGTCCAGGCCACCGAGGGACGCCGCGGGCTGGGGTACAGGAACGGGTGATGGGCCGAACACAATACGCCTATTGAAGCCTAGCTGTATCACGGACAGTAATTCACCCACTAGACCTGCCATCCCACAGCAGTGAAATGACGGATCGCCAATCCCAAAGCCCATTCGAATGGACGAGATTGCGGCCTGCCTGTAGCCCGGCCACCAAAAGTCCTCACTCGCTCCATACTCCATTACTAGCTAGGGTCTGTTTGGATGGATTACCAACGCTGGATTGAAGCCAATTTAGTGGTTGTGCCCGACTGCCCGTGACTTGTCGTGATACAGCTTGGATTGAAGCCAATTTTGCCTCGCCCAGCTCAGATCGGCCACGCCCCTACAGGATTTTCTCCAACGAGCGGCGAAACGAAGGCGCGAAAACGTCCGCCAATAATTTGGCAGCCAAATCATGCGCGCACCATCGCCGGAGCCAGGATTTTTCAAAGCCTAGGGCTATAACTAAGCGGCTATGAAAAGCCAAGACTAGTATACCACATATATCAATGCACGTCAGAAATACACTACATATTCACATTTCGTAGGAAAGATGAACTCCGTTATTAAAACAAGAGAAAATTCATAAAAATGTGTAAAAAGTTTAACAAAATGAATCATTGCACAAGCTGGTACCAAGTTAATAAAGGCTTGATTAATTTGATCTCATTGTTTCTTCATCAGTAGTAGAAGGACCTGGAGCTGTGAAGGTAAAATTCAGTATTCAAGACCAAGACAATGGACATAGGCTAAGTCAATTGTACATTACTTTTAAAAATAAGAACATAATATACCATTTATCTCGAAGTGTGTAGTAGCACGGGATGTAATTGACCGAGTATGCTTCGTCTTGGATTTCTAGTTTTCTGTTTGCAACGAAAGAGAATTGAGTGAAGTTGTACAATTTACCAAAATAAATTTGACTTAAGTTGTACAATTTAACAATACCAAGTAATTGATTTCGTATATGATACAGAAGAACTTGGGAATAGATGGCACTTCCTCCATTCTTTCAACTAAAACCACGACAAAAATTATGAAACGGAGCTTGGTGGGAATTACCTGTACAGGGCATTGGATAAATTACGTAGTTGAAATAAGTAGGACGATATATACTAGGAACAGGTTTACATAAAAACCGATAGAGTTACTAAGCTCCCATGATTTACTCACTTCAGGTTTCCACCATGCTCCCGATCTATTTTTCACTCTCGCACGCGCCCCCTTCGCGCTAGGGTTCAGGTGCCGCCCTCCTTGCTCCAGCCGCTGCAGCCTCCCCGGTCCGACCGGCCTCCACCCGCCACCCCCACCCCACCAGATCAGCAACCGACCCGAAGATTGGTTGCTGCCCACTCGTCCTGCGCTCCTTCCCCGTATGGCATCGGCCAGTCAACCGCTGGATCCGGTGAGTCGGGAGTCATGGGAGAGGACGGCGAGCACGTAGCTGGAGAGTGGAGGTTCCTGGTGCGTGGTGTTGAGGACGATGACTACTTGGAGGTGTTGACAACGGCGTCTGGATCCGGGGCTTCGTCGGGCTGTTCGTGTTCCTGTGCTACATGCCTACATGTAATGGTTCAATTTCTTTCCTCTTTTTTTTTGTTTCCTTATGTCTTGATTGTTACTTTGATTGTGTGATGAGGGAGCTCTGAATTTTTTTAGTTTTATTGGGCGCTTGAGGTGTCACTGTTTGTCCTGGGGCCTATTTTTGTGGTCGGGGGTGTGCTTCTTCATGTCCGTTGTGATGAATATCCCTGATGGGGTTTGTAGTTTGTTACTCATTATCTTCAATATAGCAATAGCAGGCTTGTGATGTTTCGAGGTTTGATTTCATGCTTAAGTAAACAAACCGCTGGATGTGCATTCATATATTTTTTAAATCACTTGTTTAGCTTACAAGAATGTACCTCATACTTAACAAACAGATGCTAGAATATGTAGGCTCCAGAAAATGTTATTTGCTTTTAGACTTTAAATAAATCGTGCGTCATAGAAGTGCTTTCGTTAAGGGTAACCGACACGTGGCATCCACCGTAACGGGTCGCCGTTAAGCTATCGGGTTCCGGTTTGGATCCGATAACCCGTTAATAGCCCGGACCAATGGTGATTTTCCATGTGTAAAATTCTCATTCGCCGACGATCCACGTGTCGGCTCAGCGTTGGGACAGATGTCAACCATCCATTTGACAAGAATTGCCAATGAAACATTGACACGTGGGACGGCCCAATAGAGGCCCATATAGGTTTAAAAGCCGGCCCAGGAACAGACCCACAAGATTTCGTCAGATCTAATGGGCCGGCACGTTAACAGCCTAACATTTTCTGGACCAAATTATAGCCCACATCAGATACAGGCCGTTAAATGACTGCACTATTCTAGGCCAGTTTACGGCCCATATCAGATCCAGCCCGTTAACAACCTGCAATAGTTTGGGCCAAATTACAGTCCATACCTGATCCGGCCCGCTAACTGACTTTCATTTCTTGGGCCAAATTACGGCCCATAACAGATACAGCCCTTTAACAGCTACTGAGCCATCGGGCCCATTGGGGGCCTGATTTGCTCTTCGGCCTCTTAATGACCCGTTTAACAGTTTGGCCCGATATTAGTTTTGGCCTATCAGCGGCCCTTTCTACATATGGGCCTCTTTCGGCCTGGTTTCACTTTCGGCCATTTAAAGGCCCGAGTTGCACCTGGGCCTAATTCTGGTCCGTAGTTACTTTCAGCCTCTTAACGGCCCGTAGTCTTCGTGGATACATTCTAGCCCAAACTGCATATCATCCCGTTAAAGGACCTTGAGAGTGTTGGGCCTAATTTTGGCCCGTTATACATCCGGCCTGCTTCCCGCCCGTCATGTAATTGGGTCAGCCAAGGCCCCAAAACATTTCAGCATGTTCATGGCCCGTCACCCGAATGGGCCAATAATGGGCCGATTTATATTATAGCCGCTGTCGGCCCATGATTTGTTCGCCATACGGAGTGACAAATCCCAATCTTTATCCATGCCAACTCAACAGACACCCTCGGAGATACCTGTAGAGCACCTTTATAGTCACCCAGTTACGTTGCAACGTTTGGTACACACAAGGTACTCCTCCGGTGTCAGTGAGTTGCATGATCTCATGGTCATAGGAACATATACTTGACATGCAGAAAACGATAGCAATAAAATTGACACGATCATATGCTATGTTTATAGTTTGGGTCTTGTCCATCACATCATTCTCCTAATGATGTGATCCCATTATCAAATGACAACTCATGTCTATGGCAAGGAAACCATAGCCATCTTTGATCAACGAGCTAGTCTAGTAGAGGCTCACTAGGGACACATTGTTGTCTATGTACCCACACATGTATCTGAGTTTCTGATCAATACAATTCTAGAATGGATAATAAACGATTATCATGAACAGGGAAATATAATAATAACTAATTTATTATTGCCTCTAGGGCATATTTCCAATAGTACAAAGCAGGGGAAACCCTATTTCGTTATTGTTAGAACCATGTTTTACAAAATACAATCCTTATAATAATTAGTTCACAGATTATTAAAAGACTACCTTGGTCTTTAAAAGGACTATGTTGGAAAGTCCATCATCCAACACTGTGTGTAAGCAAAGGAAATATCCACATTAGAATACTCATGATCCATTATTCCCAAGTATCGAACCTTTGACCTATTTAAATAATAAGCAAATGTTGCGCTTCTATAATCATCACGAAAAAGGGCAATTTCTTTGTAAGGATGAAATCCCAGACACCAAAAAAGGTGAGCTGGAGCATAATGGATGTCCTTTTTGGGCCAGTCCACAGTTGTAACAACATTTTCATCAACAGAAACCCATTCAAAATCATCTTTGGATAGTTCCTTGTTGTATTCATTTGCAACTTCAAGGTTGGCATCCAACAAAGATTCTTTCTAATCAAGCGACTGTGAGATCCATGGTCCGCGGTCATGTTTACAAGGATACTAGTGGCAGGGGCGTGCCTCCTCCGCGTCACTGTGCGCACCAACCTTGTTTGTGCACTTGTTAGCGTGTAATGAGCAGTAGTTGCTAAAATAAAATATAGCAAGTTATAAGTGCTGCTACACAGTATTCATTCATAAAACACATCTTGCATAGCAGTCATGTGGGCACATATATGGATTATGCACGTCCGCAGGTCTAGGCTAATCTTGATGGCACTTATGTACAGCAAAAGTGATTTGACTACAGGTGAATCTTTGCCGACTTTAACCTATTGAGGAGTTCCAGAAATACATCAGTATGGATTGTATCTATGACGTTATCATAAGTGCCCAGTTAAATCAAAATGGCCCAAATGATTCAGTCCTGAATTCCCATACTTAAAACCGGGTCTTAACCTCCACTTCATTCACCCCTGAGATGAATATTAAATCAGGCTCATGGCTGGAAGTTGCAAAAGAAACGGTAGGTCAACTCTATGTTCTGTTAGTAAGTGACAGAAAATTTGCAGGCAAAGTTCGGTCTTACAGTTTCTCTCCCTCTTCGTAACCATAACTTGATGCCACAGCAAGCAGATGCCCATCCTTACTGAACGACAGACCAGCAATGTTTGACACATACTTTTGAGTACTGCGATCAAAGCGTAATAGCATGAACACCTAGAACACTTCAGATAATCATACTCCCAAAGCAAGACTGTCACCGAGTGAACTGATACAACCTCTTCTTGTTTGTGCGATCCCAGCACGAATCCATCATGGCCTCGAGTGGCAATTGTAGCATATCTACAGACAATACATAACAGTTCAAGAAACTGAGAACAGATTAACCTATTCGAGATCACCAAGAAAATTAAACACTGAAACTTTACATTGGATGGAATGCAATGGCATCGACAGGATAAGGCATCACATAAGCTTTACTCCATTGAGCAAAGAATAATACAAAGTGAATTCAAACTTTGTACCTCCATGAATCAGCTATGCTTGGCACCACATCAACATCTTGCCATCGATTGCCGATCTTCCCCATCTACACACTAGCAAAATAAAGAACAACTTCTTCAAAAGTGTTCAACTGAAATATAAGCAGATATACAATGTGGAGATTTCCCCCAGCCCTGGCCTTGCCAAAATAGATTAAAATGCATGGGTGCTTAAATTTTTGGAATGGGTGTCATGGGAATGTGTACTATAAAAAGAAGGGGGTATTTTCTTTTAGTCATTTGAACAAACAAGCAAGGTGCACCTTTTGTATCACATATAAATGCAACCATCAGCACAAAAAGTTGTAAGAGTGGGGATCAAAGATCCATGAAAAGAATTTGTCGTTTGCTGCGATCATCTGCTTCAATTTATAAGTATAAGCACTTCAAATTCCTTAAATGGTTGGGAGACATATGAATTTAGATTACACTACTATTTCAGTTACTGGATGGTTCTTTTCAATGTTATGTGATCATTTCTGTATGTTACAGTTAAATGTATAGTGTACCGTAGCGCCATAGCACCCATAATCTAAGTACAAATAGCAATGAGCAATGATTTCTCGGGCTATAAAAATTTCTGCTATGTCACTCAAGAGCAATAAATATACCCATTGAAGACTGATAGAAAACTGTAACCTTACTTTGAACAGTGATCTGACAATAACAACTCTCTTCTCTTTTTACATGTTTAGAAATCTGCATATTTTCTTGGAATGATTTCAGTAACATAATTCAATGGCTCGGTATATGCTCACATATACCCACTCTTACAAGCTACCATAAGGCTTGTTTCAGACTGGTAGTCTATACTATATTGCTAACCCTGAGATTGGATTTTGTGTTAACTATAGATAACAAAAACAAAGCCTTTAGTCCCAAACAAGTTTGCGTTAACTATAGAATCTTGAAAAAAGAAATAGTGGGCTGATTAGATATAATAAGATTTAAATGGAAAATAAACGATGAATAGAAAATGACCATTTTTTAATCAAGCGCTAGAAGTCGCTACAGACTTATAAAAAAAGCTAATTTCACATTAGCTCCGTCTCGATTCGGTGCCACTTTAGAAATTAAAGAGATTTAGAGAGGCAGATCACATTCTTTGTTTGTCTAATGCCAACTTTAATCATACACCATGAAGCTACAAAGTTGAGGCGTCCAATAGATTTCTGAATTTAATTAGTGTGACTACTTGTTGGAAACAAATCATCATCATATGACAAAACAAAATACCCGAAATATTTTCCCATCACATCACACAACCAAGATGTGCAGTCAAGCATGAGGTTGCAATGCAATGTAAGAACAAAGGATTACAATCGGTTGAGTGGGTTGTGGTCACGTGTGACGAGGACTGTCAGCCCGCGGCGTAAACGCCGTCAGTTACCCGCTCCTCCGTGGACGCTGACAGAAACACACTGGCACCTGACTTGCCGGAGATGAGCAACAAGATACCCATCTGGTCCTCGATTGACTCCCTAACAGAAGGGAGCCCATAAATAGGAGGTAGAAAAAGAAACAAAACAGAGTGTGAGTCCCCAAGAACCACATAACGACCAGTTCAAAAAAGAGAAAGAGCCACAAATCGATTCTCACCTGATAGGTTGTCCTCAGCGTATTGCACCTGGAAGTACTATTGGGAGATAGAAAAGGAGTAAGCGCACAGCAGAATACAATATCATGTCATGGTGAGTAAAGGTGTATGTTTGAACATACCATCCTATGGCCTCGTTTGGCAAATATCTTGGTATTCCCTGAAGAAAAGGTTGGCCAGTAGCACAAGTTTAGGTCCTGGTTTTCAGTACAATCAATTATGAAATTAAGAAAATGTTGCAAGACACAAACTTCTGCCTGGCAATGATGGGAAGCCGTGTAACAATCATTTCGGTTCAATAATCTAATTCATTTGCTTCTTTTAGTTGTTGTGAAAACTAATTCCTTTGCTTCTTTTAGTTGTTGTGAAAACTAATTCCTTTATTTCAATGGGTAACATAGGAACTAGATTACATCACACACGTTGCTGCGGGGATTGGTGAGATTCGCTTGTATGGTATATGAATATTTGGATTAATAATATGAGACTTTACACTACTAGGAAAAAGCCTAGTAGTAGCGCGGGTTAAAAGCTAGTAGTAGCGCGGGCGCCTGCGCTACTACTACAGTGCTACAGCTAACTAGTAGTAGTAGCGCGGTGCATCCCGCGCTACTAGTACGTGTCTTAGTAGTAGCGCGGGTTCGACACGCGCTACTACTAACTATCTGTAGCGCGTGTCTGTGACCTACGCTACTACTATTAATTTGAAAACCCCCCAAAAAAATCTCGACCCCGTGCGTGCTGTCAATCGTGCAGGGAGATCTCGGCCATGATGCGCGCCTCATGGAAGCCGTCGAGGGCGGCCGCGGAGGCCAGCCCGGCGTGGGCCGGGAGCTGGAGGACCTGGATCTTGGCATCGTGCGTGGGGAGCAGCACCTAGCGGCGGCCACCGCCGTTGAGGTCGGCGACGAGCGGCGGCGGGAGGCGGTCCACGTCATGCTTGATCGGGAAGCCGTCGTCCGACAGGTGGTACCACGCCTCCCGGAATGAGAAGTCGCCCTCGTGCTGCCGGAGGAGGAGGGGGATGGGTCAGCTAGGGATCCGGATCGAATCGGAGAGGGGGGAGGAGGAGGAGGGCTGACCTGGAGCAAGAAGAAGACGGTGAAGGCAGCGAGGAGGAGAATGCCGAGGTCGCGCTTCCGCATCTTGGCGGCAGCGAGGAGCTCAGGCGACCGCCCACCGGAGGGATCTCGGAGAGGGAGGGGGGAAGAAAGCAGAGTGTACCAGCAGCGGCCACCGCTGGAGTACGAGGGAGAGAGGAGGAAAGTGAGAGAGGGGGAAACTGAGGGAGAGAGGAGGGATTCGGCCGAGGATATGGGAATTTCACCTACCCCGTACTTAGTAGTAGCGAGGGATATAAAACCGCGCTACTACTATCAACTTAGTAGTAGCGCGGGTTTGTACCCCTCGCTACTAGTATGGCATGTCCCGGGAGGGCACGGTAGAGACCGCTTAGTAGTAGCGCGGGTTAAAAACCCGCGCTACTAGTATCAACTTAGTAGTAGCGAGGGGTAAAAACCCGCGCTACTAGTAAGTAGCAGTAGCGAGGGTTTATTTAAGAATACATAAGATATACATTCAATTATTGTATAACTGTAAAATATTTATTCAGTATAAGTAGCATAAGTGAATGAAAGCTCACTTCCATGGTTTCATGTTAAAGTGAGCCTTTTGCCATAAGGATGGCTGCATGTTTGAGATGTCATGTTTACAATATAAGATAAATGTGTTAGTCGGATCACCTATTTAGTTATATTTAGTGGATCACCTTTGAATTGATCTCGAAAATGCCTACGTGAAAAATTACAGAATTCCTCTGTATGGCGAACTTATTTTCCTTCAACATCAGTTTTACACACACACACACACAAGCAAAAGAGCCCGTACATTACAACGGGAGAGAAAATAACGCACGCTCTTAACCCAATAACCATGACTCAAGACCCTAGTACCTAATAGGTCCACGTCCTATATTTTCACATGGCATCACATTTGTGTTGCCGACGGTGGCCTCAGTATTCACACAATGAAAACACATTTGAATATGGTCAGTCCTAAGGCCTCTCTCTCTCTCTTGCGTGCGCGCTTGCTCCGAATAAGATGAGAAATATGTTGTTTCCCCTATGAGATTTTTCAGAGGTGTGCATGCATGGTTATCGATGTTTTCTTTCCTCTCAATCTGATTTTAATGGGTGTTTATTTGCAATTCGGATTGCCGCCGGTACGAAAGAATAATGGACCGTGCACTATAGCTTAAATTTGCACCAAAAATAATATTTAAGAAATATTTACAGCTACAAATAATATAATATTTATATTCTACATATTTTCTTAATCAAATTTCACATATAACATGTTAACATCAGAGTTACGGTTTAAAAGATATGAATAATTTTATTTTAGATAAGTTGTGGGTTGATTAACCGAAAAGTCGGGGGGGGGGGGGGGGGGTTCTGTTAAAACAAAAAAAATCGTTGGACTTAAATATGGGCGGCGGGTTGATTACCTAAAATGTTAGGGGGTTTTCTAAGAACATGGTCAGATGATTTGGTTGAGCATATGTGGGCTTACTTTGACAACCAATAGATGTATCGGCTATCTTTTTTTAAATGTATTTGAGACAATTTAATTTTTATTTGGCTTATAAACTATGACATATTTATGTTGTGAACCTATGAGATATTTGTATTTTGTTTAGATTTGTGAGCTAGGGGCTAAATTTTCTTATATTTGAAAAAAAACACGATAGGCCAGCCGCAAGGGAAAAATGCATCCGCACGTTGGACGCACGACCGACCCAAACGCAAAAGAGGGCGGACGTCGAGCGGACGGGCGGCCGACCCAAACAGGCATAAAACAGATAAAACAGTTAAACCATGTTGAGTCGCGCACGTAAAATGACAAAAAATGATACAGACAACTAAACACGGCCTGAGGCATTTTTGTGCTGCTAGCACATGCTATAGCCAGCCAACAATAGCACACAAGGTTTGGGACTGACTATGGGTCAGTCGAGTGAAAATTAAATTTAGATCAGTCGACTGACCAAACTTGTTTCAGCAATTCGTACGCGCAGCGCTGAATAGTGTACGTACATAAGCAACGTACATACTTTATCCATCCTTAAAAGAGTATAATTATAATTTTGTTGTAAAGTCGACATTTTTAATGTTCGACCATATTTATACAATAATACACCAATATTTATACCATGAAATTAGTAACATTAGATTCATGATAAAATATATTTTTACCATATACCTATTTAGTTTCACAAATGTTGATTTTTTTTTTACAAACTAGGTCAAACTTAAGATAGTTTAACCCTCCAACAAAGCTGGAAGTACACTCTTTTAAGAACAGAAAGAGTACGTACCTAAACCAACGCTACTAGCTAGCTACCTTCCTCTTCCAAATTATTTTTCTTTTGGGTCGGAGGACGCAACCTTCTTTTTTTTACGAGAAACTTCCAATCTATTCATCTTCAATTATGGCAGTAAAAAGAACAACAAAGATAATAAAAATTACAACCATGTTCGTGGACCACTTAGCGACGGCTACAAACACTGGAGCGAGCCGAAGGCGCGCCGCCGTCATCGCCCCTCCCTCATCGGAGTCGGGCAAACATTGTTGTAGTAGACAGTCGGGAAGTCGTCGTGCTAAGGCCTCATAGGACCAGTGCACCAGAGTAGCGACCATCACCGATGAAGAAAGTCATAGATCAAAAAAACCAAACATGTAAACACCTAAACGAAGACAAATACGGATCCAATTAGATCCACCCAAGACCAACATCGACCAAATCCCGCAAGATCCGACAGAGACAAACCTCCACACGCCATCCGACGATGCTAGACGCACCATCGGGATGAGGATAGAACGTGGGAGACATTATTCCTACTAAGGGACGTCGCCGCCGCCACACAGCCTCAACCAAGACGCTGACTCTAACAAGAACAAGAACAGGGTCCCTCCCGCCGGCGGGGGCCGAGATCCTGCGCACCTCCATGGCCTAGAGGCCATCGGAGATGGGACGGACCGGCGGCGGCACCGACAGGAGGACAAGAGCTTTTCTTGTGGAGGAGGAAAGAGAATCTCTCTTTTCTATTTAAACTAAACAAAGCCTACCTAATTAATAAACCCGCAGATTGATCACGTATGGACGCTGGGGAGGACGCAACCTTCAAACGCATGCATGGATGCATCTCAAGTATTATAGGAGTACATGACTATTTCGAAACAAAGTATTGTAGGTCACTGCAAGTGCACATGCAATCTCTCTCATCGGTTGAAACAAAGTATTGTATGTCACTGCAAGTCCCTGTACGCACATGCACTCTCTCCCATCGATCGCTAGTAGCTAAATAAATGCATGTCAATCTAGTACTAACAACCCATGCATGTTAGTCGACTGAAATACAATTCGGGTTAGTTAACTGACTCAAAATAAACAAATAGTGATCTTTTTTGCATACAATTTACGTATAAGTTATTATTATTTTCAAAGAAAGAATGAATGTGGCATTGGTACACATTAAAAAGAAAGGGGATGACAAAAGTTTAAAAAACTTGCACACAACCTTGCACTGAAATTGCACTTTTTGTAATATGCAAAGAATAAACATATAATAATTTAATTTTCATACTCTAATATAATTTAAAAACATATCGTGTGTTACCTACATGTATACATTTTATAAGGATGAATGGACATTGGCGTTACCATTGGAAAAAAAAAGCGAACCAACCTGTGGTTGGATGCTTAGAGGGACAGTGGTATCCCCAGCCCACCAGGGTTCAGGTCCTGGTGCTTACATTATTCCTGGATTCATTTCAGGATTTCCGGCGATGCGCTTTCAATGGGAGGAGACGTTGCCGTTGACGACGAGGCGCCCACGGTGACTTCGTAAATCTCAAGATGATATGCTGGCTCAGTCTCTCGAAAGTGCTCATAGGGGTAGCATATGCGTGTGTGCGTTCATAGGGGTGAGTGTATGCGTGTATGTATGGGCGCTTGCGTTTGTACTATGTTAAAAATAAAAAATTATTTTTTCACACAATTTACAAAGAAATTGCACTTTTTAAATTTGCAAGAATTAGTATATACTAGTGTAATTTCCAAAAAAGAAGTTTTCTAATATGGAATGAATTGGTGGCATTAGTATTGTCCTTGAAAAAGAAACAAAATAAATATAAACTAAAACAATATAAAAATAATGAACTTTTCTAAGAAAGAATGAATTAGTGACATTGGAATTACCCTTTGAGAAGAAAGAAAATAAAAAATAATGACAAAATTTGCATGAAATTTACACAGAAATTGCGTCATTTCATAATATATAAGAACAATTGTATAATAGTGCAATTTCCGTCAGAAGGAATAGATTAACAACATTGGTATTACCTTCAAAGAAAATGAAAGAAAAATAAAATAAGATAAAAATAATGAACTTTTCTGAGGAAGAATGAATTAGTTGCATTAGTATTACCCTTTAAGAATAAAGAAAATAAAAGAAAAATAAAATAAAACAAAAAATAATGGGACGGTTGTCGAGGGCTAGCTGTTCCCTGTGCTAGATTCCAATGGAGCATCCTTTCTGCCTGAATGCATGCTTCAGTGCAGCGATAGGGGGAACAGGACGCTACAATACCGGGTCAGCTCAGTGCATGTGACTGCCGGGATGAATTTAAGTCCACGAGGTGCTCGGCCTCCATCGGCATTTTTCTGTGAAGCTTCCTCTGAAAAAAGTTCGTCGTGGCATTTCTCTTAACCAGCCACGAGTAGCTAGTACACCAACCAACGAAACAGCATCGGCATTAGCTGTGCAATCTACATCTATAACATAGACCGACGGGCCCCCGCCTGAGCAACCCGCATCACAAGAACGAGCTAATGGAGATCGAGCTCTGGCCGATATGGGCGACGCTCGCGGTCGCCTCGCTCCTCTACTTCCTGGCCAGCCCCGCGCGCCGTGCCGGCACGGGGGGCGGGCGGATTCCGCCGGGCCCCACGCCGCTGCCGCTCGTCGGCAACCTGCTCTGCCTTCGCCGCGGCAACCTCCACCACACGCTCGCGCGCCTCGCGCGCGCCCACGGCCCCGTCATGACGCTCAGGCTCGGCCTCACCACCGCCGTGGTGGTGTCCTCGCGCGACGCGGCCCGGGAGGCGTTCACTAGGCACGACCGGCGCCTGGCCGCCCGCGCCGTCCCGGACGCCGCGCGCGGCCTCGGCTTCGCCGACCGGTCTATGTTGTGGCTGCCCAGCTCCGACCCGCTCTGGAAGAGCCTGCGCGGCATCGTGGCCGCCCACGCCTTCTCGCCGCGCGCCCTCGCCGCAGCGCGCGGCGTCCGGGAGCGCAAGGTGCGCGACATGGTGAGCTACTTCCGCGGCCGCGCCGGGAGGGAGGTGGACGTAGGCCAGGTCATGTACGCCGGCGTGCTCAACCTCGTGTCGAGCGCGCTCTGCTCCGTCGACGTGGTCGACATGGGCGCCGCCGAGTCGGGGCAGGGCATGCGGGAGCTCGTCGAGGACCTCGTCGCGGTGATCGCCAAGCCCAACATCTCCGACCTCGTCCCTTTCCTTCGGCGGCTCGACTTGCAAGGGTGGCGTCGCTGGTCGGCGATGCGGATCGATAAAATCTTGCTCATATTGGATGGCATAATCGACCGTCGTATGGCCAACACCTCCACGGAGGAGAAGCTCTCTCACGGTGACTTCCTGGACTCGCTCCTGGAGCTCTTCTCCACGGGCAAGATCGCCCGCGACGGCCTGACGGCCATATTGTTCGACTTGTTCACGGCCGGGAGCGACACCATGGCCCTCACCGTCGAGTGGGCGATGGCCGAGCTGCTCCGGAACCCAGGAGTCATGGCCAAGGTCCGCGCGGAGATACACGACGCTGTCGGCGGCAAGGAGAGCATCGGCGAGACCGACGTGGCGGGCTTGCCGTACCTCCAAGCCGTGTTGAAGGAGGCCATGCGGCTGCACCCGGTGGGGCCGATACTGCTGCCCCACCGGGCCGTGGAGGAAGGCGTGGAGATCGGCGGCTACACCGTGCCGGAGGGCTCGACAGTCATCTTCAACGCGTGGGCGATAATGCGCGACCCGGCGGCGTGGGAGAGGCCCGACAAGTTCGTGCCGGAGAGGTTCCTGAGCATGGCCGATGCGGACCAGGCGGTGGACTTCCGGGGCAAGGCGTTCGAGTTCATCCCGTTCGGGTCCGGCCGGAGGCTGTGCCCCGGCCTGCCGATGGCGGAGCGCGTCCTGCCGTTCATCCTGGCCTCGCTGCTGCACGCGTTCGAGTGGCGGCTGCCGGACGGCATGTCGGCCGAGGAGCTGGACGTGAGCGAGAGGTTCACCACCGCCAATATGATGGCTGTCCCACTCAAGGCCGTGCCCGTGGTGGTTACCTAATTAATGGACGTCACAACGTGAAAGTACATGTCACTGTCTTTCTTCACCAAGATTTCGTGATTGGATGACTCTTCTGTCGTACGTACAGTAGAAGTCAACATAACATTTTGTCTTATCCTTATCTTTTTTCTGCGGGGACATAACATGTTATCTTATTCTTATCTTATGGGATAAGATTATCATTTCTTTTGCGATAAGGATAAGATTATCATTAGAACTTCCTCCATATGTTGATCGTAATAACATCTCATATTGTAGGACACGGATGGAGTAACTTTTGTGGTCAAAATTCTCTAAGTGTCTATGCAACATGGCACGATGAGGCGTCCTTTCGTATCCGAAGGCATCTTTTGGTCATATTATATTATTAAGAAAAATTAGAGTAAGATGACATGTATCCCAAATTTATGAATAAAGATAAAAAGATGTTATACGATTCACAAGATAAGATTCTTTTTATGGGTAAACAACTTCTTTTTCTGAAACACGTTGCAGGCACACCCGATGAGCGCACATGTCCTTTGATAGGGCATTACCTCTACAACATCTATATAGTCTGCTTTAACCATGTTTTTTTCCATCCGACTGACACCAACCCGAGGAATTGTTCAGTACCTCAACAACACCAATGTACTCCCCCGCAAAAAATAACACGTATGTAGTCCGATAATTGCTAGGCGCGGACGAGCTCGCGCGCTCCCGGAATCTCCATCCGTTCGATCCGCTGGAGGCGCGAGGTGCCCGCTGTATTGTACGTGACGGGTGAGGACAGTTAATGTGCGTAACGGGCAAGAGACGTTGGTGGCGCCGGCGTTAGACGAGGATTTCACGGTGTTTATGTAACGCGCCGTCTGTCTACTGTTCTGGACTTGTGTATACCGGAAGTACGAGATGGCCTGTAACGGTGAGGTACAGTAAGTAGTTGGCCGGCCCGCTGGATGTATTTAACGCAATCCACGGTTGCTTCTGGATCTGGTCCCCATTCGATCCCCAAATCGCAAGATCAAACCCTAGACTCGCCCCACAGTTTCTTCTAGGTCGTCCCAAATCGGAGAAGATAGAAGCCTAGGTATCGAAGATGGCAGATCCAGTAGCGGATCCAGCTGCTCTGCCAATCGTGCCTTGTCCGGATTGCGGCAGGAACGTGGTGACCTACGTTGCTAGGCGCGGGCAGAACGCCGGTCAGCGTTTCTACAAGTGCCGGAATCACAACGTAAGTCAAGTTTCTTGGATTGGGTATGGGTGTTTTTTGAGATGTTTAGCTTGGTAGATTATCACGAGGTCCGTGTTCTTGTGGATCCATTGCAGCCTTCAGCGGGCGGATGCGATTTATACAGGTGGCAGCAAGGCTATGCGGCGCATCTCGCCAATCTTGAAGGAGGAGAAGCTGCTGTGGGTCAAATCGGTCCGGGTCAGATGCAGGGTGGGCAAGCGGTCCAAGCTCAAGTTGTGCAGGCGCTTCACGGCCAGCCGGTGCAGCAAAATGGGCCGCCGGAGGCGTCGCAGGCTGCATCGTTTGCAAGTGCTGTCGCAGGATATATGCTCGCGGCTGCTCCAGTTGCCGGTCGGCAGGGTGTGACAGTCGCCGACGCCGCGTCCATCAACCTGGTCGTATCAGTAGCAAACCTGGTAATTGGGGTGGCAATTCTGCTGTTGCTTGTGGCAGATGTTGTCCTGCGCGTGGTTAATTAGGCGATGTGGCCGTTCTTATGTGGCCGAGATGGCAGCGTGGCTAAGTAGGATTAGGCTTAGTGTTATGTATATGATTTTGTAGTTGGTCGAAGCGTGGACGCCAAGTGTGAGTGACGATGTAACCATGTAGTGCTAAGTGTGGACGAGCTGCAGATGTAATGTCGTGTTATCTAAATGCTATGGATGAACTGATGGTTTGATGCCTACGGTGTGTGAATTACGTCGTTTTTTATTCTGTCAGAATGGGAGTTAGGAGAGAAGGCTTTTTAGAATGAATGTCATTTTTTCTTTTTTGGATTTTAAGTCGTGTTTTTTAGGAGCTGGCGTGCATGTCTGAAACGGATGGTCACCAAGAGGGTTAGCCATTGTTTGTATGCAGATATTCAGGCATAAATGTTTTTATCCCTTTTGTGTTGTATTGATTTAGTATTCACCCTTATTCATGCATGGCAAAGATATATTTTTAAAATACAAGCTTAATATTTTTTATATGTGTGCACAATTTTTTATATGCATATTTTTTTAGTATGGTTTTGAAATGCCCGATAAAGATTTTTTTGAAAATAAAAGAATTACATCTTTTATATTTATGGTCAACATTTTTATAAACACAGTTAAATTTTTTAAAACAGAAGTGTTGTTTTTTTATGGGTAGTCATTCTTTTTTTTAACGCATTTACATTTTTTTATAGTGGATGACAACATTTTTTGAATACTTGTTTTCACCATTTTTCAAATGCTTGATAATTTTTATAAGTAATAATTAACCCCTTTCACACATGCTTTATATAATTGGTATACACTCTTAGGGAAGAGAAACATTTTATTTATACACTTTGAACATTCCTTGCATATGCTGATTAATTTTGCTTACATGGTTACCACCTGTTTATTCGCAACTTTCTACATTTCTCAAATGATTGATTATCCTTTTGATATACTTTATTATCGATTTTTATGCAAAAAAATTATACTATCAGATGCTTGCTTAACATTTGTCAAGCACAAGTTTTTTTGTTTTTTAATATCCGGTCAGTAATATTCACGCATAGGAGGTGAAACAAGCGTGTAACAGTAGTACTCCTCGTCCCTCACGGTTATTGGGCTGTCCGTTCATGTGGGCTGGCCCGTCGTCCGTAGACTGGCCTGGCTCGTGCATCCCTTGGCATCGAAATCGCCCGGAGCCTTGTCGGATGTGCTCGACCACCTACGCCCTTATCCGCATCTGAATGGCTATCCAGTCAGAGACGCCACAGCCGGAGCTTCAGTTCAAAGAAAGGTCGCTGGATCTGGATCTCGTGAAGCAGGTATCTGCTCCGTCGGCTCTGAAGGCAGGATTGCAGTAGCTGCTCGGGTGCTGCCCTTGGCGCCTCGCCGCGCGGGTATTCGCTGGTACGTTTTTCATGGCGTCAGATCTAATTTCGGTTGTGGCATGTAGTTTTGCATATAGATTTTGTAGCTTGGAATTGAGGAGTAGATCCATGTCGTGATTTAGTTGCAATATTGTAGATGGACGAAGAGTTTGAGGACCAAGATTTTTCTGATGGAGCGGTGGGTGAGGGTGAGCCTGAACTTGATCGGACAGAAGAACATCAGCCAGTTATTACTTCTCGGTTGTCAGTTAAGCGTGTTGTAGAGATGGTTGCAAAATTTGACGAATACAAGAGATGGCTTGTAACCGAAATTGGTTTTGGTGGAATCCTGAAGATCCCAATGCTTGTCAAGTTGGATCTGAGGATGAGTGCTTGGGTTATGAGGAAGGTAAATGCTCGGTGTCGTGTAATCGTCATTGATAATGAAAATATGATTGGTTTCACAACAGAAGATTTCCACAAGGTTTTTGGCATCCCATGCGGTAATCGAGATGTGGGTGGCAGGGATGCACAAATTTCTCAGTCTGCAATCAATTTCATCAAGCAGTCAATTGGGATGGACAGTACAGTCGCTCATAATCTGAAGGCGGCTGAAAGTTTCTTAAGTAGAGATATTTCAGAGGATTCGAGTAAAATTGAAAAGGATTGTTTTCAAATTGCATTCGTCATCTTTGTCATGGGCTATTTGATAGCACCGTGTACCAAGCATGACACCATGACGATCGATTTCTGGGGTGCTCTGGCCAATCCGGAATTGATCCCACAGTTCAATTGGTGTGAGTATGCTATGCAGAAATTGATGTCAGCTGTTGTGAAGTTGCAAAATGATTATCAAAGCAAAGCGGCAACGGTTCATATGTTTGCGTGCCACCTTTTTTTACAGGTGAACACATGTGTTAGTTTTTTATAGTTTGGGTGTGGATTTTCACGAAGCGATGTGTGTGTACTATTGAATTCTTGTCCCTTACTTGATTATAATCCATGGCAGTTTTTCTTGCTGGACAACATTGACCTTGGATTGTTCAATATGCCGCCATCTGAATTGCCCCGCGTGCAGTGTTTTGAACAGAAAAGGTTTCGGCAGATGATCATAATGGCTTATGGCATGAAGCATGGGAAGTGGGGTTATGTCCCTGGAGGGGTATGTTTTTTGTAGTTGTTGGTCTAAAAATTCAGTTCGGTAGAGGTTGAGAAGTGATTGCGTTTGTCTATGTTTTTTTGTTCAATGCTTGTAGGTGCGGCCTGCGGAGCTAGTTATGTACACGCGGCCAGACATGATGCGCCAAGGATGTATTGACTCCCATGCATCATCAGGTTCAGTGAAACAATCAGTTCCAAGGATGCCTGATAGAGTGGACCAACGGACTCCGGATTTGGGTGTGCATGCAACGACGGCAGCAGCTGACTCTTTGGGTGATGTGAGGTCGGCATACCATTCACTTGGGCCAAGGGATTTTGCAAATCATTTGCGCCGGACTTGCTATGGCGATCCGGTAAGTTATGTTCATCTAATTAGGTGGGGTTGTGGGTGGGTAATGCAATGACTTTTTATTGTTGAAATTTTGATGGATATCGGTATTTAAGACAAGCATTGTGCATTCTGCAGGTCCTTGAAGAGCTGAGCCTGATGCTGAAGCAGCATAATGCAAAGTGCACGCTGAGCATGTCGTTGCTGCGGAGTAGGATGCAGTCTGACATGCTTAGCTTTGCTAATAGAATTGTATTACTTGTGCGGGATCGTTGTAGGTGCTGTCAAGCGCGCGGGCTGTCAAAGTGTGTCACACTGGATGGATCTTCCAAGTGCTATGATGGTATTTTTGTCCACTATATCTGAGTATACGAGTTTATTGAAAACAATCAGGATAGGATTGGTTACGGTTATTGTTTTTATGGATGCAGATGCTCAGGCCATGCATTCAAGGGTATCCCGATGGTTGCTCGGCGGCTCGAAATGTCGGATGATGAAGGTGCCGTAGGTGTGCATACATTGTGGAGGTCAGCCAGATAGGATGTATGTTAACTTTAATTCGTTCATGCAGGTGGTAGTTCAAGCAAGGCCCGTTTTGAACGTAATTCAGTGAAGAAGCCTCGGGTTGATTCTTGTGATGTGCGAGGTGATCAAATTTTTTTATGCGTCATATTCACCTCATGAAACTGTTGTCGGTGATGTTTAATTAAGTTGGTTCTTGTAGTTAACACGGTTTAATTCAGTCTGTTTTGTTTGCTGTGTTAGATATGAAGTTGGGGTCATCACAGCAGCCAAATGATGCCCCTGTGTATGATAACCCAGTTGCTGAGGAACGACAAATGGAAGAGAAGAATGTAGTATTAGACAGGATTATTCTATATGCTCGAGTAATTACGGACACAGTTAACTGTCTGTATGACATTGGAGAGGGCGAGCCCAGTGTTGTTTATTTTGGGACCATGGTAGCTACGTTGCCGAAGAGGAAGTATGCTACCTCTGCAACCCATGGGTGAGTGGGTGTCTAGCTCAGCCCCCACCAATCCCCTTGGTGGATAAGTTCTATAACTGGGTATCTGGAAACAACGATTTTGACCTTGACAGGTATAATGTTGGTGTTCTTTTTTTGAAGTTCACGTCGTTAGTTAGATGGTTAAAGCAATTTTATAAATCGTGCTTATGTTTGTGCGATTTTATGCAGCATGTGGATTGAGCATAAAACTCCGCGGATGCTTCGGGTAAATGCTGTGTGTGTTCAGCAACAATTAATTGGGGGAGATCCTCTTGATCATGAGGTGGCTGTGCTTGCAATCAGGAGGTTTAATCAGCTTGATGTTGGTGCACACGCTGTGAACCAGTATATGCTATGGAGGGAAGTACTTGAACCAGATTTCTCGGTCAGCATCCCCTTTTTCCTTGTTTTGTGTAGACATCTTGTAAATGTTTGCCAGGTTGCAATTGGCCATGAAACGTGTTTGTTTTTTTACTGTGTCTATAACAGACGCATGCTCTTGCCGGGGAGAAAGTTGTGCATATAAAAGCTATTCAGTTGCAATTTTCGCAGTCTCTTCATGATGTCACGGCATGTCAGACGGTAAGGTTTCGGCCAGTTTCTGTCAACTAGTTTGCAATTTCGTTAATGTGGAAAAGTATTATTCATGCAAGCGTTTGTTGGTTGCAGTTCTTTGTGCCAGCCATTCTTGACCATGGTTGGGCAGCATACATGTGGGATATGATTAGGAAGGAGATTCACATACTGGATCCTTTGTGTGCTCAAATAGTGGGAGCAGAGCAGCGACATACCACCCATCACGAGGTGGTGTCACAGATTCATAGTGTGCTATTTAGTTGCCTTAATGAGTTCTTTGCAAAATGGCACTGCACACCTGACAGATGGAACCGGAAGTTCCCAAACATAACCCGTGAAGTTTTTACAAGGTAAATGACACTTTGTGCCGGACATATTTTTTCGCAGATTTTTTTACATGCTCGGCAGAGAGGTGATGCATGCACACTTCTGTATATGTGACAGGGATGAGTCTGGTATCTGCATGCTGCATGCGATCAGGCAGTACGACGGTGAAAAGATGATGTGGCCTCTGACGAAGGTAAGAGAATCTGTCATTTTTTTGGGTCTTCTCATATGATGTGCCTTTTTGTTGTATCTCAAGATAGATGTTTGTGTCGTTGCATGTGACAATGAAATGTGCAGAAAAATTTGGCCACTTTCCGAAAGACAACTATTTTTGAGCTTTTCCGTCTGCGAGATGAGCAGGGCAATATTGTGGGTGATGATGTCTTGCGTGCTGCTCTGGAAGGAGGCGAGGGATGAGGACATTTGTATTTGTGTAGGTCGCGTGGAGTTTGCTTTAAAAATGGTGGATTGCTTTGATGTGGTGTCGTGGGCAGAGGATATCTAGTCATCTTGAATAAATGAACATAGGTTTAATTCGCGTGTAGTATGATATTTTAAATGTGTGGACGTATGACATGTATGGAGGCTGGTGCAGTAGTTTGTGTGGATTTGGTTGAGTTGGGTCTGTCTGAATATTTGTTTGTCTGGGATTTATTTTATGTGTATCAACGGAGAGGATACTATTATGAGTGGTTGGTAGCTGTTTCAATATCATTTTTAAGGTCTTAGCTCGAAGGTCCCTTCTGAAATGGCAATATCTCCTGCATGCGCTAATTGTGTGACGAATGAAATCATGCATCATTTTGTTTCAGATGCCTCTGTATTAAATATCTACACAAATTGACTTGATGAATTTATAACAAAAGAACCCTTTCCGTGTGTGTGACCATTTTTTTCAGTCTCCTGTTGATTGCCACCAGTCCCCCTCTTTGCTTCGCTGCGTTGCGCATGCAATTAAAAAAAACACGATGCGTCTAGATGGAAATGAGAAGGTCAAATTTCATTTGTTTCTTTTTTATTTATTTAACCTTTTGTCGGTGAACACTCATGCATTTTCAAGGGTCATGTTTTGATGAACGAGTAATTGTGCTTCCCGTTTCCCAAAAGGACTTTAGTTGCCTAGGCTCGTTTTGTTTTGATTATGATGGTAATTCAATATGATGTGGAGTTACTGTTGACAGTTTTGTTATTTCAATCTAGGAGCATATAAAACTGTTCCAAGGTGCCATCATGGAAGTTTGTAGTCGTGCTCATATGTACAAATTCATGATCCATAGGTAGTTGCCAATGTTGCGTGTGTTTATGCATGAGTGTGAAATGGGCATGGGCATATATGTGAATGCGGATCCAGTGGTTTTGCACTACATTCCTTCTTTTTTAAATAGATTTTGGAGAAAAATATAAAGATGCACAATAGCAGATGTGTTAACATGACATAGGTAATATGTTGGTTATATTATCATATCGTGCATTTTCATAATTTTAAGCAAGAGAGCAAATTGATTATAATGGGTTATATCTAAGATAACATTTAGCATAGCAATTTTCTGGTATAGATAAGATAAGGCAAATTCATTGTACTGGAAGTGTCAACCAGATAATAGCATATCAGTTCAATGCAGCATAGTAGTCGATTACATGGCAGCAAGGCCAGATAGAAATACTTGTACTGGTAGTGCATAGATAGGTAGAGATAAGTCTTAAAGCAGAGAAGCATAGAGTGACTTAGTCATGGTGATACTATTAATCCCTCTGCACAGGAAAGCTTGTCCAAAGCTTGTAACTCAAACGGATGTAACATCAATTTGAGGGGCAAGCTTTTCAGCACAGAGGGAGTAGCCGCAACCCTGTTGCATCGGTCATAGGTTTGATATTGGTTTGTTTTTTTGAAGCAAGCAACTCCTCCTAGTCCTGCTTCCGACCGCAGAGGTAGCTGGCCAATTCAGCCTTGTTGCCTTTCATCATCAGGACTTCATAAGCCATTTGTTTCCTCAGTTGTGCAATGATTTCCTAGGAAACATAGATGGAAAATGCTTGAAGATGATGTATAGTGACGTGAAATATAAAATGTTATTGAATATGTACTTTGCATACCTCAGTAGGAATTATTTGCAGGATATCTCCATCAAACTCCTTTATGTAGTGTAGCACATAGAATCCACTGTCAGCTCTGCATTTGTTTTTGGATCTTTATTAGGTTACTAGGATTAGGAGCACATATATAGAAATGATGGGGGTATTGCATAGTGGACTGTACTTGCTGCAGCTGGGGTGCATGCCATAATTGCACTTGTAACTCCATGGAAATGTTGAAAAATGCCAGTTTGGATACCATTCACGAAGACGATTGAAAAAGGAATCTAGTATAAGTTCAGCCATACGCATATGTTTTATCTCCATACTCCCCTGTTCTGACATGGTCATAGTTGGGTCCATTATGAACATAGTTTTTTCAGCTATGTCAATTTGATAGAGGCACCATGAATTGTCGACAATGTGTACCACCATGAACTGAATGAGGAACATGGATTAGTTATATCAGTCTTTTATGTTTTTAGATTGTTTTATTGTGTAACATTCAGTTAGCAACAAGCAATGCATTGTTTTTTAGTGCTTACCTTTTTGCATTCTACCAGGTTTGTTTCATTGAACATCCAGAAGAGTGTGTCTGTCTTGTGATGGTCCTGGCAGTTGATGGCTTGTTCCTGTAGGACACATTTTAACAGATGAATAACATTATGAGGTATGGATTAGGATGGAAGTGTCGCATATGAGAAATGTGTTGTGCTGAGACTCACCGCAAAGCTTGGAGGAAATAGCTTCCTCCACCGAGGAGTTCTGTATTTGTATAGTTTGCTGTCCTTCATGTCTAGCGCCAAAACACCTGCTGACATCCCGTTTGGTTTGAGGTCTTTATTTTCACCATAGTTCCGCAGGATTGAGTGGCCAGTCATCTCCAGGTGGCAAGGGTCATCAATTGAAAGCCATTTCCTGTTGTTAGCACACCATCAATTTCAGTTATATTTATATTACAATTGGGAGTGCAGACTCAAAGTTTGCAGGTACATTTCAAGATGCAAGATATAAAGAGATGAAGCTCTTTGGTAGCCTGCAACCAGAATTATTATTTTTCATGTGCACTTGTGGGTTTATTGTCAACGATAAAGATGCTTATCAGGTGAGAAGATGATGTGCTTTTTCAAAAGGTTCAGATGCGATGTTGAGCTGAGTAGTTGACGGCAGAGCTTATTTGCTGAAAAGTTATGAATGTATGTCAAGGAGTAATGCTCACATGGAACGTTCACTCAGCTTGCATTTTCTTATCTTCTTGTACCAGTTGTCCACATCAATGGGGGGATCTGTTGTTATCCTCAGCTACGTGAATGTCTGGCTCTATTTTTGGAACTGATGAATTGTCTGCAATATATGTCAGGAGAAAATTTGAGTTAGACAATGACAGTACACAAAGAATAACAGCTTGCTTCTCGGTAGCAAAAACCATATGGATGATATGGTACATTGGTTTTCAGAAACAAGATTTTTTTTGGATGGGATCATCATTTGGAAAGCAAGAGAAGTGTAGATGGGAATATGAAGGACATGGTGATGGATGGAATGTACCTTTATGCGCCGGGTCAATGCGAATACCAGTGATTACCACAGCTGTGTCAGCATCAATAGCTTCCAGAGATTTGATTTTAGGAGCCTTGACCTTTACGTGATCTGCACAGGTGTATGAACAATTTTTGAATCATTGCCAAATTGTATAACATATGTACAGGGCGAGCACGAGATTTTAAAATTTGACAAGTTAGATACAGGTAGGCTTGTTTCATCACATTTATGGTTCTAAAACAATTTTTTTATTGAAAGTTATGTGATTAGATAGAAGTTGCCATGCATTTGCTTGTACCTCTGCTCCTTTTAGCTTTTTCACTAGGTGCAGCTGAATCAGCGCTATCAGATGTAGGCTGCCATGGGTCTGATGAGTTTTTGTTTGTCTTTGTTGGAGTTTCTGATTCTGCCGCGTCTACATTATCTCTGATAGCTGCAAGTTTGAAATTTTACGCAAGAGCGTTAAAGCAATGATCTATTTGAAATCATGATACGCTCATACAACATTCGTTCACACGTTCCTAAACATAATTGATGTGTTGTGTGTTCATACAGGAGAAGATGGTTAATGGACAGTAGCGACAATGTACCTTCATCGCGGAGCAGCGTGTGAGTAGGAGTCACTTCAACATTAGTAATGTCTCCAGCCTCCCCGGCAACTGTATGGTGAGCGCGACATATTATTTTTTGCAGCTGGAGTTTTTTTTGGTTGATCGGTTGGTACATCAATGCTACAGCGTAGAGTTTTACCTTGTGACAACAAGTCTATGCCATATGTTGTTTTTTGTACGGAAGTTGCTGGGCTCATGTCCCACAATGGTTGATTCATTGCCAAAGTGCTTGCTGGAACTGGAAGAAGGATCATTGTAGTTTAGCATTTTGGAACATATCATGAATGAGAAGGCAGGCGACATGTACCTGTGTCCGTGGATGCACGTCCTGTTGTTGTAGTTTCCATAGGTTGCTGATTAGCTGCAGCAGAAATGACACGTGGTGTGCGTTGTCGTCGTTTGTAAGCTATCACACAGCAGGATCTGATGGCTTTTTCATATTAGTCTGAGTTTGAGCTGATGGTGTACTACACATACTCTGGACTTGCCCTATAAGAAGGAGATTTATGCAAATTGAGTTATATGCTTGCAGGCTGAGGTAACCAAGCAACAAAAAATGTGTATCACTGATACCTTCCGTAGAAGTGCCAGCAACATCCTTTTTACCAACAGCATGCTTTGCCTGAGGTGCATGTTTCTTTGTTTTATAGTCAGGGGGTTGATCAACAGAAGCTGCTTCTGATGTTCTATGCCTCTTAGCGTCTACCATCATTACAATATTTGATCTCGGACGTTTCATTGTCCACGTTGGATTTCGAGTGACTTCAGTGATATACCTACGGCTCCTTAAATGATAAGGTGTCCGCGGACAATGAGCTGATATTGGCACACCTGCAGATATAGGAAGAGCGTGGACAGAATGTTTAGCCTGAACTGTGGCTTGTATCACAGAATGTTTAGTCTGAACTGCAGATTGGTACCTTTGTTGCTTGGCTCATTGTCGGGAGATATATCAGTGAAACGAAGCACACGAGGCGCAAGGGGCACCTTTGTTACAATGAGAGTTTCTGCTTCTCCAGGAATGGTAGGTGCTGGCAATCTAGCTTCAGGAGTCTTGTCAACACATGGAGGTTGTTGATCTGTTGATGGGATGACAAACATTAGACATAATGCGAGCGCTGAGTTGTCATTTTAAAAAGGAAAAGGGTATGTTATGTTAAGTACATGGTTGAGAGACTGATTTAGCCATCTGTACAAGAGTGCGTGCGCATGCATTTGCAAATGGCGATCCTTGAGGGAGCTCTGTCTGCAGGGCTGTATCAACAAGCATGAAGTTTAGATATTCTGCTGCTGTTGGTACAATGACAAAGCTAATCAGAGGAAATTTTCCATGACTCACGTGTTACGAATCTTGGGGTGGAATTTGTTTTTTGTAATTCAGAGCCAGTGCAGTCCTGTTTCTCCCTGCGTGCCTTTGCTAATTGTTCTTCATGGGTCTGTGTTGAAGCTTGCACCAACTGCCCTGCTGATGTAGCTGGAAGAAGCAAGGGGGGCAGATATAATCAAGTGGTTAGTAATTTTTTAGCGGTGGTAATGAAATGGAGGAAAAAGGAGTGAGATTTTGTCAGGAACGAACATTGAGTAACCACAACAGCTTTTGTAGCGCCGACCAAGGGGCTTGGAGTTAGCCGGACACGTTGTGTGCTCAACCGTGTTTTTTCTGTAGCGGCAATCAAGGCCATGAACTCATCATACATCAGAGAAGCAGCTTCCTCGAGATCGCCACAAATACGATTAATGAGAGTTTTGCAACGCTCTTGGTGTTCAGCAGACAACACCTCATCAGGAGGGCAGTGATTTTCAGCAAAATGCAACACAGCGCTCCGCATCCGAGTGCAGACTCTAGAAGTGATGTAGTGACGGGCAGCAGTCTTGACTGTCTGAATTGGAATCATGGACCCCTGGAGCAGGATTGGATGGATATACCACGACCCTTCAGAGGCCCTTGTTAAAGGTTTTGTCTGTTTGTGCAGCAATTTTAGTTAGATATCGCTCCTAATGTAATAGATTGATAAGTTTTGAAATGATAGGATTAGGCACTCACCTTCAATCTTTTGTCTGGATCCCTTGCTATAGTAAATATGTCCTTCAAGGTGTCATTGCTATATGCAGATATGCGTGGCCAGATACTGGCTGTCATGTTGGTTTCAAAATCAATCCATTCCGCAAAGAACACCTGAAGGAGATGAGGACAAGAAGTACCTTTTTGCATTAGCTTTTTGCATCTACTTTTTGGTAATCATGCACAAGGATGAAAAGGACACAATCATAAAGAGCTTTTTCCATTATTCCATACCTGAAGACATAGTTGAAATCCTCCCATTGGGCACGCCCCTATTTTGCTTTTGTTTTTGTAGTGAAGCTGCACATCTTTTGCGTTCTGCATGATGTGGTCAATGATGAACTTCCCCCAGTTAAATGAACCGATTTTATCTGGCTTAATGACGCAGTGAAGCACCTCGTCAGGCACTAACCCACAGCTGGCTTGCGGCGCAATCATCGTTGCACACACAAGGAGAGTGTAGCCGACATTTGTTGCGTCCAAGTGCTTTTTATTTGTGGAACGCGGATCTATGTTCCTAAGTACTGTCACCACCTCCTTAACCTGGATTTTCCCTCTTTTGGCCCTTCCCTCTGCCACCCGATCTATCCCAAGTAATTCTAGAACAGCAGCCCGATTTGTATTGATCTCGCTTTGCAGGGTTTCTGATACTAATGGGATGGGCTTAGATCCTGACTTTATCCCCGTAACAAACTCTATAGCTGCTTCATTTAGGGGTCTATTCTGGCCATCTGGGAATGTCATGGTTTTTTTATCTGTATCGATGTTCATAAGAAAACTCCAGTACATCTTGTTGTCTCCTCCACCGGATGCACGAGTCGTTAACAGGGATGCTAGTCCAGTTGGTTTCACCTGTTCGTACATCAGGGGCGAGAGGGTGCCGACGTACGCCGTCGTGAAGCCGCATCGAACATTGGGGATGTCATCAGCGTCAGAGCCTTGCAAGCCCGTTGGCTTGTGCGGGCCGCTCCCCTTCCTCCTTGGAACTTCGGCCACCAATGCGTCCGATGCGGCTCGATCTGGGTCGGCGTCGTCGCCCTCTTCCAGCGGGGGCATCGTGTTGCTAGCACGTACGGACGAGCTACCAGCTGCATGCAAACACGCCGTAAAAAATGCAATTAGATGCGAGATTAGATGCAAGCTACAGTGCTACAGCGCAAGATCCATCTCAGAGACAGAGAAGAAGAATGCGGAAGCGAAGACATGTACCTCGCTCGATGGAGCTTCACGCTCCGCTGAGCTTTCCGATTCGGTCAGCGGCGTCGAGTCGCGTGTATTGCCGCCGTTGCACTGAGGGGCGGGAAGGAGCGCTGTGAGGAGCGCGGAGGGGATATTGAGGAAGAAGAAAGAAGATGTGGCCTGCATTGCTAGATGCTCCTAGCAGAGCGTGTAGATAAGGCAAGGGCTGGATGCCGGAAGCGAGGCACACCCGCATGCACAGTGTTCAGTTTCACGGGGCCCAGCATCAGCGACGTAACCACTGCACGGTCTCATGGGTTCGGACCAAATTCAACGCACCCGCTTTTTGTTGCCTTACCTCATTTGTATCGACGACGCGGGCTAGAGACAGGGGAAAATAAGGCAAAGGTGGGCACGTGGCGAAGCGTATCTGAGAAGAAGCGCGTGCGTCCGACACGCATCCCGGGCTGGGCCAAGCCAGATGAATTGCAGTTGTGGGTTGGTCGGCTGAAATAATGCCGTTCGTTTCCCAAAAGTGCTACTGTATCTCACTGGTCTAGATTTGGCCGGATGCATCAGTGTTGGATTGTGCCAACTGGCTCCCTCGCGGGCAGCACGGACGCATGCATAGACAATTGTTTGTTTGTCCAGGGGATCAGCTCAGATTAATAATGCAGACGATCCACCATCTGGAGTGTGCTGCCTTGCCTAATGTGTATTTGGCTGTCAGCGCAGCTCATTAAACCATTGTTCGTGGCTGAACACACAAACCTCCTGATTAGTGTGTGGGCGGTGGACAAGGAACTGATTATAACTAAAAAATAATTCATCAACTAAGGAGAGAGTTACTGCTGCTGTAAAAAAATACATTAAAATGTCTTTATTGCAAAACATGCATATTACAACAGAAATTCATAAAAAAATTATTAAAACACATGGAGTATTTAACCAAAAACTACCACATTTCACGGACATGTGATAGAAAACTACCACTTTACGTTTTTGTTCGGAAAACTACCAAATTTGTCCTAAACCGTGGCAAAAAACTACCAACTCGCGTAAGCGCTCGCTTCGCCCGCGCTAACCTCGAATCTGACTGGTTGGGCCCGTGAATCAGTTGCCACGCTGGCAATGGATGGCCGCCGCGCGTTGACGGCTGTTAACGGCCCGTCCGCTGTCGGAACAGCGGCTGTCGGCGGTCCAATAAGTGAGAGCGAGCTCAGGCACTCGCTCAGTCTCTTCCTCCTCGCTCGCTCTCACTCGTCCTCTTCCTCTCCCTCTCCCTGGTGCCGTCGCCGTCGCCGCCGCGGCCATTGCTGCTAGTAGAAGTTGAGGATGCCATCTTGGAATGACGAGGAGAGCTCGGACGAGGACACCAACATGGTTTCAATGGATCCTCATCTCTTTGTAAGTGCATAATGGTGGAACAAAGTTAGGGTTAGGGTTAGTTCATCCAAATTGGAGATTCCAATTTGCTTTATGTTTGATTCGAAGTTTCTTTTTGCAGGAAACCCCTGACAGTGTGGTGGAACCAACTTTTTGTGGTTCTTACACTAAATCTGAACCAAATTTTTGCTGGTGGAGATGTGTGATGTGAAGCTCGAGGTCCGCCTGCCACCCCATCTGCGGTGTAGAGGAGTATGAGTGCTACAGGGACAGTGTGGCTGGTGTAAGAAGCAGAGGACGCGAGAGGCCCAAGCCTGTCTCGCTGCAGACATGGCGAAGGCGGCGGTTCGCGCTGCCGCCGAGCAGGAAGCAGTTCTTGACCGCAACATTCAGAAGCGACAGGGTGCGAACACGCGCGCTCTCGCCCAACAGTAGAACCGGGTGATCTATGCCATGGTCGGACTGCCTCCCAAAGAGGAGAAGGAGGACAATGATGGGTCACACAACTCCGGCGATGAGCCAATATGGCTTGATGCATGTTGTGTCTTTGAGCGCTACTTCCACTACAAAGACGGAAAGGGCGCCGGCAAGAGCAAGAACAATCTTGGATGATCTTTTTTCATAGTTAGTATGTGTTGAACATGTCAATTTCTTGGTTGTTTGATGACATGTGTTGATCTAGTAGCCGGATGTTTTGTGGGCATCATAGAGATAGTTTACAATGCATATGGTTATATGAATTTGAGGATTTCTAAATGAGGTACCCTATTGTGGAAATGAAAATTTAAGGTGTGACCGGTCATTAGCTGTGGACGCGAAAAGGCGGGGCTTGTTGTATCTAGTTGTAGATGCTCTTAGGGAGATGCTTAGTAAAATAAACCGAGTTTTCTTAAGCACCGATGCTTATTTTCATAGGAGACGTGCCTATTAAGCATTTATTCTCTATAAATAAGTGCTAGTTCCTAAAGAAAAAATAATTTATTTCTTTAAGCATATTGCCTAAGCACAAGGCCTTAGGCATCCATGCAAAGATGATAAACATTTGGGACATGACCGCAAACACCAGGGCTGTTCTAGACTGACACATCTACTACAGATAATCTGGCTAATAAAAAATTTCATGCTTTTAAAAATAAAATTGTCATGCTATATACACAAGAAGGTGCCATAACCATTATACAGTTTTTAATGTATGACGGGACCATCTAGCGTGGCCCATGCAACAGAGGAGGCCATTATACTTACAATGGAAAGCTTACGACATTTTGGTTCCAAAAGAAGCATGGCAAAAATTCTAACGACAACTTTTCTAATACTCGCACGGAAAATTCCAGAATTATTTGTTTCTATTTCGCTAAAAGAGCAGACATTCTTAATATTTTGTAGTGCTCACATGGCAAATTTTGCAATGCTCAGATGGGAATTCATGAAAAAAACTCTATAACACATGACAATTCTTGAAACACCCCTACTATCTTTACACCATGAAAAATATATTTTTTGTATAACTTTGCAGGCAAAACTAGATAGTGGACCAAGGCAACTTCAATTTTTTTTATGCTTTTCATGTCATGACAGATTCACTTCCCTATGTTTTCTTAAATGATGGCAATTAATGGCATGGAGAAAATCGTAGATTGTATACAATAAATTTGATGAGCTATGTTCCAAAAATGAATTTGCGATGGTAGCCACAAGTAAAAATGCCCTGGTCAATACAATATTTTTTCCATAAATACAATTATTGAAATGTAGTATAAACCTAAAATTGCCCATGGCAGAAAAATCGAAAAGTTTTGCCATGGCCAATTTATAGCTAAAAAGGAAGTAAATTTTCATGTAGTGAACAAATATCACGAATTCAGATGACGTGGCAGAAACATCTTTAATTTTTTTGCCATGACATGTCTATATATGCATTACAAAACTTAAGTTGGCATGGCAAAAAAGACATTGTTTTTATGCCATGGTAGCTATATAGATGTAGAACAACTATGTAAGGTGCCATGCCAAAAACATATTGAAGTTTGCCATGACTATTATATAGATGTAGTACAAAACTTGAACTGCCCATGAAAAAGGTAACATAAAATTTTTCCATGTCAAAAAATATAGCTAAAAAACCAAGTAAACTGTCATGTCACGTACATAGTTGGAGGGGAATAAAACATCATAAGTAGTCAAAGCCAAAAAATCACGATATCAAAAAAATGACAAATGTGTGTAAAAATTACCATCACACTACTTGCCATGATGTTGAAAAAAACAAAGTACGGCAATTGTGTATCATGATATGTACGCAAATACGTGCTATCATACTCTTAAAGGCAACGCACGTCATGGAAACTAAAGAATTCTGTTCTTTTAAAAAAGATGGCAAATTTAGGATTTTGTTATGGGCACATGACAAAAACTTAGGAAATTTGTTCTCTTGACAAATTTAGGTTTTTATTAAAAATGCCATGGCTAAAAAAATAAAAAGTTAACTTGCCATGGTAGCTACAATGATAAGTACAATTGCCATGATTAGAAAACACAATTCGTTTCGAGAATTGCCATGGGATACCTATAATTTTGTTTCAAGAATTTGCCGTTATTTAGAAAACAGAATCCGTAAAATTGTTGTGTCATAGTTACATCTTTCCCTAAAATTTGCCATGTGATGGGAAACATGATGTTCCGAGTTTGTTGTGTGGCTCATAGAAATTCTTTTAAACTTGTCATGTTATAGAGAAAACAAATTCGTTGACGAATGTCATGGACCACTACAAGACATTCTCAAAAAAATCGCCCAAGGTAGATACAGTTCAGTAGCGTACACACTACTTAAACGCTTCAAATGCTATTCGCAGCATGTGGTGCAGAGATGTGTGATGTGCAGGGATGTCTGCTGTAGTTTACAACTGAAACTTAAAAGTGCCATACATATGCAGAGATCTTTACTGTACTGTGAACTGAATGTATTAGTTAGGTGTTTCCTGAATATAGCTGTTAACTGAAAAAGAACAGAGTTAAATGAATTTATATCTACTGCTAAATATAGCTGTTAACCGAATTTATCTCTGATGCTAAGTCAGGTGTTGTGTGCTTACTGTGAAAGAATTATGTTTGCATAATTCAGAGAACATATACGCTGCATAATATCATGTGTGGATAACTGAGAGTAGTGACATAGTTGGAAGTAGCAATTGCATCAGCTTAGATAGTCTGACAAATAACTTGATTTAGTCTGACATAGATAGATAGTACTGACATTGCCTGACGAAACTGAACCTAGGAACTTACTGAACTTACGAAAGTTTAGGACTGACGAAACTGAACATTACTGCATAACTGAAGGCAGCACTTCACTCCTCCTTCTTCAGCTTCTGCAGGCGCAGGGAGTGGCGCACCGCAGTCACGACCGCCCTCTTCTTCTTGTTCTTCTTGGCCGGCGCTGGCTCCAGCACATCTTCCTCGCCGCCATCTTGTTCTTGCTTCACGACGACGCCGTCTGGGAGATCGGCGACCTCCGGCAGGGCATCCACGTGGATTGGGAGGTTCCTGTCCCCCTCCACGGCGTCGAGGACTGGAGCCAGCAGCTGCACTCCAGGCTCGTCGTCGGAGAGGACGACGACCTCATCCACCTCGTCGTCAGATGGCTCGTCCTCATCATCGTCACTGGACTCGCCGTCAGAGTCGTCAGAGGGCCCAAGGACCCATGGATTGCGCCTCTCCCAGTAGGCGTTGTTGATCGGGGCTGGGACAGCGAGCACGGCGTCGGTGGCGTGGTCCGCGGCGGCCGGCACCGTGGTGGATGAGCGGTACATCCACCATCGGGCGCGCTGCCTGGGGTCGGGGGAGAGCTGCACCTCGCGCATCGCCCACAGCAGAAGGGTCGGCGGCGGGATGGTGCGACCGGCAGGGAAGGCACGCTGCTTTTCAGCAGCTGTCATCACCTTCACGAGGCCGTGGGCGTGGTTCCTCAACATCGCCAGACTGGGGAACCAGCGCGCGATCTCCCTGTATTGCGCGCGCATCTCCTGGTTGTTGCCGGCGAGAGCTTCGATGGCCAGCTGCCAGTCCATGGCGACGGCGGTGGGGGTGCTTGTCGGCGGCGATTTCGACAGGAGAGAGGGGGAAGTGGAGTGGGCGGTGCGAGCGGCGAATGGGCAGAGAGAGTGGTGGTGGGTGGCGTATTAAAGCCGTAGAATCTGAAACGTCTGGTGTTACTCAACGCTGCCGGCTAACAACATATAACAAGTTTGGCGGATGCTAGTTAAACAAATCAGAAGCACTAGCCCATTGGTATTGAACGCATGGTTACAACCAACCGTTCCTGGGTTTGAGCCCCAGGCCAGACTTTTTTTGTGCAGATTTTTCTTTTCTAAAATGAATTTGGCAGTAAATGGCAATGTAACTTCTAACCTGTTTAAATGGCAATGTAAAACAAATAAAACAAGTTAAAACAATTTCAAAATGCACCTAAACAAGTTAAAAATTTTATCTCATTCTTCATCTATCGTTGCTCTTTCTAGACAATCATGGGTACGCTTATAAATCTATTCCACAAGATCATAGTGTCCTTCATCCATGTCTTATGCCTGAATTAATAATGTTTGATATGCATTTACAGGTGCATATCAAAGAAAACCCGTAGCCATAGCTATTATGAAATAAAAGAAAAGACAAAAGTCCAAATCCAATGGATATGCATTTACACGTGCCATAGCTATTATGAAATAAATTACTCATAATTTATGACAGAGTGAAACAGAACCTAGATCCAGAGTTGCACAGACGGTCAACTTCGTCAACTAGATACCATACAATGCACCTAGCCGTGGTGGGAGATACAGTTATATTTCAATACAAATCTAACTCAATACCACCCACATGCTCGGATTTGCCTAATACAGCGCTAAAGGGGGAAACGGAAAGAGTCTTATTTTAGTTGACCGGCTAATCTCATCTACGGTTTCTACCATCTTAGCAGATGTTAAGAAAAGCCGTAGGTTTTTCATTCGTGCAGGCGTGCCCGCTTAGCTGGTGTAGCGCCATCGTCGTTGTCCGTACTGGATCCACGGACGAATCTGGTAGTTGACTCGCAACAGCTGCTCGTGTTTGTGGGGTCGTCATCGCCAGCTAAAACATGTTCTTCTGGATCATATGTACCCATCCCCTCGACAGCTGAAAGACGAGATTCGACTTCAGGTTCTTCTGCCTGATTTCCATCCGCCATTGAGAGGCCATCAGCCCTCCCGTGAACTGATTCCTACATGCAGAAGCCAAAACTTTTTTAGATCTGCATTATTACTGCCAGAACATGCGAAAGGGGAAGAACAGACCAGAAACAACAAAGATCATATGTACATACCGCGATCAAAGAGCAGCTGCGGGAGACAACATCATGATGCGGATCACTGCCGCTCGACTGATCTCGCTTGTCGAGCAATCGAATGCCGACCGAAGCAGATCTTGATGACACATGCGCATCAGATTTTGCGCTCGATAGAGCTGCAGACATATCTATACTCGTATGCGGTACGCACACACCGATTTGCTTTTAGCACGCCTCGCTCACAAGCAGCAGGATGTAGAGGGCTTGGGGGATTAGGGTGGCAAGTGGTGGAGGTTGGTGTGAAAGACGGGAGTGCTGCACGACAGGCAAGGTATCGGTCTTTAAGTACCGCGTGGTTCCCCGAGCGCGCTCGTTCTGTATGAAATTCAAACGGCGAGCGGTTCGCGCTCAGCGCACTCATCAGGGTATGTGTTCACAGCTGGCATCCACGCCAGTGATACGATGTTAATGCTGCATGCGAGTACTAAGGTAGAAGTTAATATATCGGGAGAATAAACTTACAGAAAAATAAACTTCCATTCTGAAAATACAGAGCACAAAACTTGTTCAGTCCACAATTAAGTTAGAAGATTTGTGGCACACAGCGACAAATGTTGTGTCTTATTACAGAGAGTTATGATCTATTGGCTGCAAAGCCCTCAACATCGTGGATCCCATGACTTCAAACCAAAGCACTAATTCTATTTGTGTCTATATCAGTGTTGGCAGCAATATGGAGAACAACTTTTGGGTTGTTGCAGGTGTTTCTCCTATGGCCACCAACGCCGCAATTTGAGCATTTTGCCTCCTTCCTTTCCTTCTGAGGAAGATCACCTCTCTGCGGACAAGTTGTGCTCTTGTGTCCAGGTTCGCAGCATATGCTGCAGAAACGAGTGCGCTTGCTTGTGCTGCACTTCTCAACATCTTCACCGGTTTTGCACTGTTTTAACCTTTTGCTTTTTGCACCCCGATCATCGTATGGAGGTTTATCTCTGCTGTTGGTAGGTCGTCCAGCTTTCCTTTTACGCTCTGGTGCTTTCAACCCGACAAAATCACCAATAGCACTGCCTTCTGCATCACTTGTATTGCTGTTCGTGTATGCGATTGCTGGAACGGCTTCCTTGTCTTTAAGTTGCATCCGCTGAGTTCTGTCCTCCAGTCCCGTGCCATCACGGACAGCAGCTACAGGAGTGAGCTTATCCATTGTTATCTTGAGCATTTCCATTGCTATCCCATATGCTTCTGGATTTGCATCCCCTAACCTCATGACTTCAAGTGCATGGATGTAGAGATTTGAATGTCTGAATGTTACTGACTTTACAGAAATGCTATCCTTCTGAAGGTATGAGAGATGGGCTGGCAGTATATCTCGTGCATCTTTCGTCCAACGTTTGAGAATATGCTTCTCTGGTATGTGATCTATGCCGATGAAATCCAGTACCTGTCACACATAGGTGGTGTTTCATTATGCAGGCATTCAAAAGAGAACTTTGCAGATATTTTATCAGCAGCATGGGGCAGGGTATCACCTTGACAGCATGGCAGCAGAGCAGGCTAGTGTGCTCGAAATTGCCGCATTCACATAACACTTGTGGTCCATCATCAACCAGTTCTACCTTATATAGAATCCTGCACCACATTTCATGTTTTTCTGGATGGTGTCGTCTGACAAAGTATGTTTTACCTTTTTCAACTTCTTCAACTCTGTACTGTGATGCTTCATATGTGATTTGGCCAAACATGTCAAATATAGCTCGAGTGTACACCTTGCTGGCATGATGCTCCAAGGGTGTGTTCATTCTCATTACAGGGGACACCTGAAAAAACAGACATTGTATTATGAAGATGACATGACATCACCCACTAACAAAATCCGAGCAACACTTTCTGAAAAACTTACTATTTTCGTCCTCCTCTCTTCATAGTTCTCACTTGCCTCTCTATCAAAAAGAAGCCGCATGTACTGACGAACAAATAGATGCATTGGACAACTAGCTGGAACATAAGTCTTCAACATGTGGTTGGCACTTTCACTGCGCTGCGTACTGGTCATCTTAGCACAAAACTTGCCATGGAAATATGGCTTCGCCCATTTCTCTCTTATCTCATATATCTGGGTGAGATAATTGTTCTTATGCAGACCATATGTGTCAATCATCTGCTCCCATGCCAATTCAAATTCGTCTACTGTCAACATGTGCTGTACTATTTTGTGGAAATCTGACTTGAATTTGCTGCGCTTCGTGTAATATGATCCAAGATATTCCTTTGCTTTTTTGAGCACATGCCATTTGCACCATCGATGTGTTGTGTCAGGCATAACTTTCGCAATAGCTAATTCCATTGCTCTGCATTGGTCTACAAGAAAAATTGTAAGTCATCATATTATGTCAGTACAGTGATACCACAGTGTTCTACAATGCAAGAGATTAATCAAAATATCTCATTCCATTCCTCACCGGTTAGTATTGTTTGTGGATGCTTCCCACCCATCATGCGGATGAATTCAGCAAACACCCACTGGAAACTTTCCTCTGTCTCGTCCCTGATCAGCACACCAGCAAAGATCACACTCTGGAAGTGATTGTTGACTCCAACGAACAGCCCAAATGGCATGTCATACATGTTTGTACGGTAAGTTGTATCAAAGGTTATTGCATCTCCAAAGTAGTAGTACTGTGCTCTGCTGGCACCAGTTGACCATAACAGATTGCGTATGCGGCTTTCTTCGTCAGGTTGTACTCTGTAGTACAACCCAGAATCTTTTGCTCCTAACTCTGCAAAAACATCCATTGTCTTCTTTACATCATTATCAGCTTGTTCACGACTGATCTTGCCACACAACCCTCGGAGAGCTCTTTTGCTGAACGGTACATTGCTCATTGAACCGAAGAAACTTCCGATTATATTGTAAACTTTGCCAACGCTAATGTTGTTTTCACAAAGTTGTTTAATCACATCACGTGTGTATATATCAATATGCTTGTGTGAAGGCCAGTAAACTTTCTCACCACATCTTTCAGTGAGAGCATGGTTGTGATCTGTCATGTACTCATTTATATACCAGCCATTATCGGCTGAACGCAGCAGCCGTATCATAGCAGGGCATCTACATCGGCATGTACGTTTGTTATCCTTCTTTGGTATTCCCTGAAAACGTTAAAAAAACGTACATCACAGTGATTGTCAATAACATCTTCACTCATAGGCAGTGATATGAGATAGTAAATGACTACTCACCGAACATCTACAAACTATCTCCTGCATGCATTTGGTTCTTTCAACATTTAGCCGGCTTTTGCCATATCTTACTCCAAACCCAACCTCCCATGAATATAGATTGTAGTAATCATAAGCTTCACCCAGTGTATCAAAGTTCCTCCCCACAGCAGGAACTATGACAGTTTCAGTTTTGTTTTCTGCATAGCTTCGCAGTGTTAGTTCCAGCGCACTCATCCTAGCAGCACATGGGGGTCTTTCATCAGGTACAAGCCCAACTCGGATTCTGCATGTATAGAGATGTATATTTTCAGAATTTTTGTTCACTTAGCTGTTTTAGCACACGACATGCACATGGAGCAACAAATAGTACACACATCAAACGCAATAAACCCAATGCCGTGCAGATGTACCTCTTCGTCCAGCCAGGGGCTTCAGGGTTGTCTTTCCCTGTAGACTGCTCTGAAGCTGCTGCAGAAAGCACTACTGCTTCGCAAGTGCTGTTCAGATCCGTTTCCATGGCTACTATGGCATCTCCCGCTTCTGCAATGCTGGATTCAGCAGGCCCGCACATTGGCGCTTGGTTCGCACCGTGTTTCAACAGCGCCTCTGCTTCGGGCAGATCCGGCAGTGGAAATCTATTTCAATCAGGACGAGTATGAAAGTAAGGAATTGATCTATCCTAACATAGAGAACATAAAGTGGGAGCGGCAAGGTTCACCTGTCAACTGGATCCGACAAGAAATCGATTTCCTCCTCTCCGGCGTTCGCGACCTCCATAGCCATGAGCTCCTCGCTATCGCCACCGTCCCAGGGAAGAAGATAGATCTGCTTTTACTTTTGAGAGCCGGACGGATGGCAGTGGCCCACATTACAGTATTCACCCACGCATCCGGCACGAGGCGTTTATGTAACGGACGCATGAGACGGATTCGTAACGTGAGCATTCTCAACCCATCTGTACCAACGGAACAATAATATCGTGTACCGAATCTCCCCCGTTAGTCTCGACGTCACCGTTTCGGCAACTCGCTTGCGGACGTACGTAACAAGGATTTGTACATACGGTTGCATTTAATACTATACGCCACCCGTCGCCGCTCCGTCCTTGCCAGATAGCATGAGCGTGCGAGCTCGTCCGCGCCATCGCCGCATTCGTATGTAGTCTGCTTTTACCATCAGCCTATTGAAACCGACTGACACTGCTAGAAGCCATCCTGAAGGGCACGCACTTCCGTTGTACTCGTGCCTTCAGCAAAAGGAATCTTGCTGCAAGCTGCTGCCACAAAGTAGCCATGGTTGTCCCTGGTATGTTTTAAAAATTATTACATTTTTTTTACGAAATCACCAAACCATAACCCCGTTTGAAGAAATTTCAGTTTTATCATCCATTTGTTGCCATCACGAATGAAGAGTTACTCTTCATTGCCATCATGAATGAAGAATCCTCTTCATTGCCGTTACCAACCGGCATTATGGTCTTCGTTGTCACCCGCAGCGAAGAGTTCCTTTTCATTTGCGCCGCAATTGAAATGGCACGGGATAACTCCGCGGTTCTCTCTCTCTCTCTCTCTCTCTCTCTCTCTCTCTCTCTCTCTCTGATTTCTTCATCTTGCCCACTCCCAATCGCCCAAAATCCAAGCTGGAGAGCCACCAAATCCAGCAGATCGGGCCATTTTTCGATGGTTTGTGACCCGATCTGGCGATGGCCTAGAGGAATTTGTCCAGTGAGGCATGTGGTGGCGGGGCTATGGTGGATGTCGACCATCGGAGCGCTCTAGTGGCGTGCGATGGAGGGGTTGGAGCGGGGGCAGTGGTGGCGTGGGGTTGAAGCATGGAGAAGGGCTCAGGGCTGAGGTGTCCGACTCTAGGTTGAATCGGACGTTGGCATGGTGCGGAATGAGGACGAATCTCGACACGACGATCAGTCGGCAAGCAGATCTGACAGCACCTCAAAGCCAGCAACATACACATCAAGGGTATAATCATTGTCTCTAGCATTATCCTCTAATTAGGATTCAATCTACTAGTTGAGTTTAGTTTTTTAGGGGAACTAGTTGAGTTTAGTTAGCGTAGATATATGCCACTGATTATGGTTAGGATATATTATATAAAAGAATATGTTCGTAGACGGGGAAGCAAGGAATCGAGTATGCGGTGATGGCTTTATGTTGTACCGCGTAATAGATTAAATTGCATTAATAATTACTCCCTCCGTTTCATAATTATTGTCGTGGTTTAAGTTTAATTCCAAACTAAAACCACGATAACAAGTATGATATGGAGGGAGTAGTCTTTTTTCTTTTACAAAAAGAAAGGATTGTATTAATCAAGAAAGATTATCAAAATTGCGATGGCATAAGGTGCCAATTTCATCAGGTCCATGACGAAGCCAAACAGAGGAAGTAGTTAGTGTTTCCAGATGATGCACCGCACGTTGCTGTGGAAACCTTGGTAAAACAAGTGCTTAAATAGATGCTAACAAAACTAAAACTATGGCAAAAACAAATGATCTCAGGATATATTTCAAAAAAAACAGTAAAATATCTGAACTATGTGACAAATGTTGTATAAAAAGAGATAACTATTGGATTGAAGTCAAACGGGGTGCTATTTTCTAACAAAAATGTGTAACATCACTTACATATACTTGCTCCAAGCGTCCAACATTCAAATATATATAGGTCATGCTATAACAAATTAGTGAAACTAATTGACATGCATAATTGTTGAGGTGACATGATTGCATGAATAAATTAGTACACAAATTGTAACTTATGACCACATCCGTGAATCAAAAATGCGTAACATCACATACATATATTTGCTCCAAGCATCCAATATACAAATATATATAGGTCATACTACAAAAATTTGTAGCATGACTGTCTATGCCCGCACAAAAATTAGTGAAAGACATGCATGATTGCTGAGGTGGCATGGTTGCATGAATAAATTAGTGCATAAATTATAACTTATGACCACATGTATGACTTGATGATGTGACATAGTTGCATAAAGAGGAAAAAATAGATAATGGGTTGCAACCATTTAAGAAGAGGATGAGCGAGTCGTCTAACTCACATGTGTTTAACCACAGTGTCGCGCCACATCTCTTCTTTCTTTGAGGACTCACGAAAAACTCAGCATGCTACCAGTTCTGGTCTTTTTTTTTTTTTAGAAACACTTCCAGTTCTGGTCGTGAGGGCTTGGTTTGTGCACCGATGATATGTGTTGCCCATACGAGCATTAGAGCGCTGTTGCCTATGGGCCGGCCCATCAAGTACTACCGGGCATTTTCGTGGGAGAGTCTAGAAGCTTCTCAGCCGGTTTTGGGAAGCTTCCGGATCGGTTATTCATTTTTTTTAAATTATCATTCTGTTCCGGATTTTTATTTTTATTTAATTTTTTTAGTTTTAAAATTCGTAAAAAAATTCATTACTATTTTAAAATTTATAAAATTCATGAACATATTTTATTTTTGAATTTTTAAATTCGAAAATATTTTCCAAAGTCATGCTGTTTAAAAATTAACAATCATTTTTTCAAATTGTGAACATTTTTAAAAATTGCAAATATTTTTCTGATTCATTAAATGTTAAAATTCATGTCTATTTTCAAATTTGTGAACATTTTTTTAATTCATGAACACTGTTTGAAATTCAGATTTTTTTAAAAGAATGTATTTTTTATTAAAATAAAAGTAGCTATAATAAAAAATCAAGGAAATTATGCACTCCCTTGCTCGCTGGGAGGCTTGCACATAGTGATCAAATTTACCCCCTAGCGATCGGAAGCAGATGGGTCGTCCCACCTGAAGTTGGCATTGGCAAGCATGCGTTGCTGCTCGCGCGCGCGATACATAGCATCACCCTGGTTTGTGAAGCAAACTACAAAATGTAGAAAACGAATGGACTACTGTAAGTGCATCTAGTGCCCCTTAGTGATTTTGGTATATTGAAGACTTATAGGTTAAGGCACTGATGCGTTTGTGAGTGTACACAGGTCTATAAGTCTATGAGGAGTTTGATATTTACAGAGAAAGTCGACCCCTAAAAATGAAATTCTTCGACTGTAGACTTTGGATTTCTGAAGACTTTGAAAGTGAAGAAATTAGTGTGACCTTGAAGACTTGGTATTCATTCGAGGAACATGAAGCGTGAAGAATTTTGTTTTCGTAGTTTCATTTTCTCTTTCTTGAGTCATAGGAAACACCGTACTGTTAAAGGGGTCGAGGAAATATTAAGAAAAAATTCCAAGTGATGCTCAACTCAAAATCCTACACCTACAATCCTTTCGAGTGAAGCCATTGGAAATCTCATACAGCTCAGTCAATTTCTCTAGTGACAAAGATGAAGTTCTTCTGGTCTCTGAGGAATTTGTTCTGGCTGAGGAGTTAGGAATTCGCCAGTGCGGATTGCCTACAAGTGAGGAACATGATAGCCCTGAGGATTTTGATAGTCAAATTTTCGAACGTTGCTGTGCTATGCGCCAGCTGTCCCAAAATATCTACCCACCTAACGGTCATATCATTGAAGGGCATTTATGTCTTATCATGTCGGACTGCTCCCTAGGCTATAAATAGCCTCCCCCTACAACCACTAGCTGGTTGGCTGCTCCGAGAGAAACTGACACTTGTCATTTGAGAGCATCCCATCCTCCGAGGACTTTGACCGAAAATCATCAAGTGAGGAAACCCAAACCCAAACACCTACAAACCCAAAGTGATTGAGCATCACTGAAGAGATTGATCCAGCGTGGATCCGACGCTTGTTACCTTTGAAGACTGTGCATCTTTCGGACGGTTAAGCGTCATGGTCTAGAGCATCCAAAAGGAAATTGTGGATCGCTGAGTGACCGATTTTGTGAAGGTTTGAAAGTCACCTGAAGACTTACCACGAGTGATTGGGCGAGGTCTGTGTGACCTTAGCTCAAGGAGAATACGGTGAGGACCGTGTGTCCGGGACTGTGTGTCCTCAGATTTAAATACCTAGCCGCTCCAACCAGACGTACAACTATCACAGCAGTTGGAACTGGTCTACGAAATCACTATCTTCACCAAGCCTACTGGTTCTATTTCCTCAACTCTTTCATTTCCTCATTACTATGTTGTGTGCTTGTTCATATCTGTTTGAAGACTTTGACTGAAGACTTTCTCAATTTCCTAAGTTCAATTTCTTTAATCTGTTTGTCTTCATCCTGTTTTATCCTGTGCTTACGCTTCCTGTACTCTGTGTCTGTTTTCATTTCTTCATGATGTCCATGTTTATGTTATGTCATGTATGCATCTGAGTACTTATTCCGCTGCAAGTAGTTCTTCGCTTAGGAATTTCCTCACCCTGAATTTCCTCAGTGAAGAATTCATAAAAATCGCCTATTCACCCCCCTCTAGTCGACTTAACGCACTTTCAATTGGTATCAGAGCAAGGTACTCCCTTGTTCTGTGTGATTTTGGTTTAACCGCCTGGAATTTTAGTTATGTCGACCACAGGAATGAAGACTATGTCATGCCCCATCTTTGACGGTCATTGTAACACCCCGAGAATCATGCTACAGTAACCCTCTGTGATTAAGCTAATCATGTTGCTAAACAGGGCTTGATCACATTGGAATCACATTTCTTTTCAAACTCCTAATTCAAACTTCAATTAAAATTAAATTGGAAAATAAAAGTTTTCAAAAATTTAAACAAAAATGTTCGGTGGGTGCCAAATAATACACTGGTAATTATTGTGGAGAAAACTCCTTTTTAGAAAATGCCTAATTATTTTAAAATGGATTAAAAGGTGAAAGAAAATAAATAAAAGAAAATGCAAAACAAAACAGAAAACAAAAATAAAATAAAAACAAAAGCCCCCCCCACTGGACCTGGCCCAACTGGGCCAACCCCAGGCCCAGCCGGCCAGCACCATTCCCCCCCCCCCCGGCCGAAAGGCCCAGCTCCACCCCGGCCCACCTCTCCCGCTCGCCCTCCCCTTCCCTGTTCCCCGACCGGGGTCGGAACAGGGGCCGGTCCCCACCGCACCCCCTCGCCGGCGACGGGGAGGATAAGGACGCCAGCCCCCCGCCTCCTCGGGCCCCTCTCCCACTCACCCCCGCTCACCTCTCGGCCTCTTCGCCTCTCTCTTCCCCCCAGATCCACGCCGCTCCTTCCTTCCCCACGCCCGACGCGGTCGCCGCCGTTCACCGTCGTTCCCGCGGCCACCATGCCCCAATCGCCACTTCGCCGTGTCGTACGCCGTCGCCGCCCTCGACTACGTCACCTCCGCCTCTCCGTTGAAGCTTGGAGCCACTGCACCGACCTCCCCGAGCTCGTCTTCCCCGCACGGCCGCCGTCGATCGCCGCCCCGTTTCGCCGCCTCGAGCCTCCCCGAGCACGCTGCCGTCCCCCTACAGCCTCGCCGTGAGCTTCTTCCCCCTCCTCCCCTGTCCTTTCGCTCTCGCGCGCCCTCTAGTTGCTTCCCCACGCGCGCCCCAACGCAGCGCTGCGGAGCTCGTCGCCGGCGGGTCTCCGGTGACCAATTGGTCATGGGCGTAGGCCCGTTAGCTTGACCGCACCGTGCAGCACCCGCCTAGCTAGTTAGTTTGGCCGCTCGCGCGCTCTAACGCCGCACCCGCTCCAGCCCGAACTCCGGCGCCGCTTTTGCTCGTCGCCGGCGCCGTTCCGGCAGCTCCAGCTCCGGCCGGTCTCACCACGCGACGCGGCGGGCTCTCCCCGTTCGAGCGCACCCACCCGCGCCCGTGTAGGCCCCCTGTAGGCGAATCCCGACGGGGCCGAGCGCCCTCCGCCGCGTTTTCGTGCTCGCCGGCGTTCAGCCGCCGGCCTGCTGAACTGGCACACCTGGGGCCACCCCTGGGTCACTGCCAGCGGGCCCCGCAGGCCCCGTTGACTGGGTCAATCCAGTCAACGTGCTGACTGGGCAGGCCCAGCCACTGACATGCGGGCCCCGCCGCATAATTAAAAAAAAGAAATGTTTTTATAATTAAAACTATTTAATTAATATAATTAGGCACTGACAGGTGGGGTCCAGTAGTTAATTAACTAAAATTAGTTAGTTTAATCTTCTGATTAGCCCACTGTCTATGACAGGTAGGGCCCACTGGTCAGTTTGACCTGGTCAGCCGCTCTGTTGACCTGCTGACGTCAGCATTACCTCATGCTGACGTCATATCCCTTTTCTGTTAATTAAATAATTCCAGAAATTCAAATAATCTTTGAAAATTCATATCTTTTAAACCGTAACTCGGATGAAAATGTTTTCTATATGAAAGTTGCTCAGAACGACGAGACGAATCCGAATACGCAGTCCGTTCGTCCACCACACCTACCTAACCTATCGAACTAGCAACTTTCCCCCTCCGGTCCGTCTGTCCGAAAACGCGAAACATCGGGAATACCTCCCGGATGTCCCCCCCCTTCGCCGGTACCACCTACTGTCGCATTAGGGCACACCTAGCACTGTTCATTGTCATGTCACGCATCGTCATGCTTATGTTTGCATTGTATTTACTGTTTCTTCCCCCTCTTCTCTCCGGTAGACTACGAGACCGACACTGCTGCTGCCCAGTTCGACTACGGAGTTGACGACCCCTCCTACTTGCCAGAGCAACCAGGCAAGCCCCCCCCCTTGATCACCAGATATCGCCTATTCTTCTCTATACTGCTTGCATTAGAGTAGTGTAGCATGTTATTGCTTTTCGATATCCTATCCTGATGCATAGCCTATCCTTGCTACTACTGTTGATACCTTTACCTGCAATCCTACATGCTTAGTATAGGATGCTAGATTTCCATCAGTGGCCCTACATTCTTGTCCGTCTGCTGTGCTATACTATCGGGCCGTGATCACCTGGGCGGTGATCACGGGTATATACTTATATACTATATACATGACACATGTGATGACTAAAGTCGGGTCGGCTCGTAGGAGTACCCGCAAGTGGATCTTTGTGGCGGAGCGACAGGGCAGGTTGAGACCGCCTAGGTGAGAGGTGGGCCTGGCCCTGGTCGGCGTTCGCGGATACTTAACACGCTTAACGAGATCTTGGTATTTGATCTGAGTCTGGCCATTTGGTCTATACGCACTAACCATCTACGCGGGAGTAGTTATGGGTATCCCGGCGTCGTGGTATCAGCCGAAGCCTTCTTGACGTCAGCGACTGAGTGGCGCGCGCCGGATTGGACTGGAACGCCACTAGGCTAGGTCTGCTTCCGGCCGCGTACGCAACGTGCAGGTGTGCATAGGGCGATGGGCCCAGACCCCTGCGCGCATAGGGTTAGACCGGCGTGCTGACCGCTCTGTTGTGCTTAGGTGGGGCTGCGACGCGTTGATCTTACGAGGCCGGGCATGACCCAGAAAAGTGTGTCCGGCCAAATGGGATCGAGCGTGTTGGGTTATGTGGTGCACCCCTGCAGGGAAGTTTATCTATTCGAATAGCCGTGTCCCTCGGTAAAAGGACGACCCGGAGTTGTACCTTGACCTTATGACAACTAGAACTGGATACTGAATAAAATACACCCTTCCAAGTGCCAGATACAACCCGGTGATCGCTCTCTAACAGGGCGACGAGGAGGGGATCGCCGGGTAGGATTATGCTATGCGATGCTACTTGGAGGACTTCAATCTACTCTCTTCTACATGCTGCAAGATGGAGATGGCCAGAAGCGTAGTCTTCGACAGGACTAGCTATCCCCCTTTTATTCTGGCATTCTGCAGTTCAGTCCACTGATATGCCCCTTTACACATATACCCATGCATATGTAGTGTAGCTCCTTGCTTGCGAGTACTTTGGATGAGTACTCACGGTTGCTTCTCTCCCTCTTTTCCCCCTTTCCTTTCTATCTGGTTGTCGCAACCAGATGCTGGAGTCCAGGAGCCAGACGCCACCGTCGACGACGACACCTACGACACTGGAGGTGCCTACTACTACGTGCAGGCCGCTGACGACGACCAGGAGTAGTTAGGAGGATCCCAGGCAGGAGGCCTGCGCCTCGTTCGATCTGTATCCCAGTTTGTGCTAGCCTTCTTAAGGCAAACTTGTTTAACTTATGTCTGTACTCAGATATTGTTGCTTCCGCTGACTCGTCTGTGATCGAGCACTTGTATTCGAGCCCTCGAGGCCCCTGGCTTGTATTATGATGCTTGTATGACTTATTTATGTTTTAGAGTTGTGTTGTGATATCTTCCCGTGAGTCCCTGATCTTGGTCGTACACATTTGCGTGCATGATTAGTGTACGGTCAAATCGGGGGCGTCACAAGTTGGTATCAGAGCCGACTGCCTGTAGGAATCCCCCTTTCCACACTCCTTGGCCGAAGTCGAGTCTAGACATTACAAAACTTTTACTAACATGGCTGTGTGTCTTACGGGCCCACGTCGCCATTGGGTGGTACTAGGATCTTTTACTCCTCGACCTTTACTCTGGGACTCTGAACTCTCTTCTACTCGGGTTAAACGAATTTACTAACTCTAACACTAGGATCCCGTGACCGCATTCACCCCAAAGTTGGATAAGCCATAGTTGTTTCTTAGAATAGTATTTTGAACAATTCACACACTGTCATTTGACTCCTTTGAAACGTCTTTGCTTTCAGATGGAACCCACGAGGCAGGTCGTTCGCCACACGACGGCCATTGGTGCCTCGGGATCACCTGCGGTGCTAGCTGAGATGATGACCTATCTGGGTTATCGCTGGCACCCTGAGTACACCGTCTACGAGGAGTACCAGGACTTTAACCAGGAGCAGTACCGTGCCATCGTCCACCTCTACTCGCGGGAGTATGACTCCACTACTGTGCTGCACACCGCACATGGTGTTGGTGTGACCATCGATATGGCTGTCCACGATGCTGCCTATGCTGCTCTGACACGTCTTCGTGGAGAGTATCGGGAGTTGGACACCTCCCCTTTCAGGCACATTGCTATCGCATCTGATGTTGGTGCGGAGGGATACTATACTGCTGCCTACTCCACTGTCACCCGAGAGCCCTTCTACCATCAGCACCTGGTTCTGCATGCTGATGGGCTGGATCGAGCTAACCGAGCTCTTCGCCACGAGATGTACACCACCCGTCAGCACCTTTACCGTGCTCTGACGCTGCTGCACCCCTTTGTCCGATCTGGACAGGTACCGCGTACTGCGATCTACCCAGCCAGGACCGTGATGCCCCACGGTGTCGGTTGGCCAGAGGTGGGAGGCTACTCTCCCGCACTTGGTCCTCTTCTGCCACCTGAGCGTCGGGCTCTACACCTGAGTATCCGCGGCCCCCAGTCTGCTGACGTGGAGGGCTATCCGTTGCCTCACTACCAGCTGTCGGGCTACGATTACCTCCACAGTACCTCTTGGGACTGATGTAGTCTTGCTTAGTTAAGTATTAGTTGCAGTCGCCGCGAGCCTGTGTGCCGCCTATGATGTTTTAGTCTATGTACTGAACTCTATGTACTGAACTCTATGCATGACCCCTTTTGTAAGTTATGCCGACTACTATGTAGTAGCTATCGTGCTCCTTTCGTTATGCATGTTTCATCATGAATGATTCTTGTCTTTGCAAATATTTCTCAATGCTGAACTACCCCTGTTATATATTAGCAGGATGGTTAGACCAGGTGGTCGTGGTCGTGGTGGCGATGCCCCACCACCACCTGAGTACATGGCTGGTATGATCCAACAGTTTGAACTGAACCGCCAATTCATGGAAAATATGATGGCTCAGTTTCCTCGCCCCAATATGAACCAGCAGCCAGCCCAAGTGACTCTTCAAGATTTCATACGCCTCAACCCAACCATCTACCGCAGCTCAACTCAGCCTCTGGATGCTGATGACTGGCTCCGTGACATCACCTATGAGATGGAGTCTGCTGATGTAGCCCCTGCCAGCTATGTCACCTTTGCTTCCTTCTTCTTGAAGGGACCCGCAGCTCAATGGTGGGACAGCCACAGGCGTACTCTGCCAGCTGGAACAATCATCACATGGCCAGACTTCCAAGCAGCTTTCCGTGCCCGCTTCATTCCTCAGGGAGTCATGGACCGGAAGAAGCGTGAGTTCCGCAACCTCACCCAAGGCAACAAAACTGTTGAAGCTTATCAGCGGGAGTTTCTGGACTTGTCCCGCTATGCTGAAGAAGACATTGCAACTGATGCACGCAGACAGGAGAAGTTCCGTGATGGCCTTCAAGCTGACATCAAGCTCGCACTTCTAGTGCATGACTTTGCTGATTTCGCCACCTTGGTGAACAAGGCCATCAATGTCGAAACTGGTCTGCAGGAATACCAGAGCTCTCACAGGCGCAACCGTGACACGGGCTCATCTTCGGGCTCGCCCTCACAGAAGCGTAAGATATGGATCCCGAACAGCATGTACCGTCCAAATGCATCTGCCCCAAGGCAGACCTATGCTGCACCTCGTCTGCCTCCACCACCATCTAGGCAGTCAAGACTTCCAGCTCCACCATCCCAAGCTCCTGTTCCCACTCCGAATAATGGCTTGTGCTTCAGGTGTGGTCAACCAGGACACCGTGCTAAAGAATGCAACCAGAACCAGAATCAACTGGCCCTTCCAGCAACTGGCCGTGGTAACAATCAGCCCCGCAACAACAATGCTAAGTCTTATGGTCGTGCTCATGCCAACCACGTTGATCTCAACGAAGCTCAAGACCAGCCTGCTACTGTGATGGGTACACTCCTCGTAAATTCAGTACCAGCATCCGTTTTATTTGATACAGGTGCATCGCATTCATTCATGTCAGAAGATTTTGCATACAAGCACGACGTTAAATGTGAGGAGATGAACACCTCTGTATTGGTCAAAACCCCCGTGGGACAGTGTCAAACCTCCTTGGTTGGCATCGATGTCCCCGTGGAAATCGAAGGGCTGGAATTCTATGCCTCTCCCATTATCCTGAAGTCGTCTAACATCGACCTCATTTTGGGTATGGATTGGTGAAAGCGCATACTGCTTCTATAGTTTGCGCCACTAAGACCGTCCATCTGCTACACCCTTCAGATGAAATAGTTGCTTACCAAGCTCATCTGGTGCAAAATGCCGAGGCAAGGCTCTATGCATTGAATGCATTGAACGCTGCACCACTCGAGGGCATTGAAAACATTCCCGTCGTGCGTGAATTCCTCGACGTCTTTCCTGAAGAACTTCCAGGGATTCCCCCTGCTAGAGCTGTCGAATTCATCATCGACTTGAAACCAGGCACCACTCCTATAGCCAAGCGACCCTACAAAATGCCGCCGCATGAACTCCTTGAGCTTAAGGAGGAAATCGACAAATCTCTTCGCAAAGGATTCATTCGCCCAAGTTGCTCTCCTTGGGGAGCACCTTCTCTCTTTGTCAAGAAGAAGGATGGGACAAACCGGTTAGTTCAAGACTACCGTCCTATAAACCAAGCTACCATTCAGAATAAATACCCTCTTCCTCGGATCAATGATCTGTATGATCAACTGGCGGGTTCGTCAGTGTTCTCTAAGCTCGACTTGAGGTTGGGCTACCACCAGATCCGTGTTCGCGAAGAGGATATCCCAAAGACCGCCTTCGTGACTCGCTATGGTTCATACGAGTACACCGTCATGTCTTTCGGTTTAACCAATGCTCCAGCCACCTTCTCTCGTCTGATGAACTATATATTCATGGATTACCTCGACAAGTTCGTCGTGGTTTATCTGGATGATATCCTGGTATTTTCCAAGAACGAAGAAGAACATGCTGAACATCTTCGACTTGTGCTGGAAAAGCTACGAGAGCATCAACTATATGCCAAGTTCTCCAAATGTGAATTCTGGCTACCGGAAGTAACCTATCTTGGGCATGTCATCTCTAAGGATGGTATTGCCGTCAACCCTGAGCGAGTTCAGGCTATTCTTGATTGGACTCCTCCCAAGAACGTTAAGCAAGTCAGAAGTTTTCTCGGTCTCGCCAGCTATTGCCGTCGATTCGTCGAGAACTTCTCCAAGATCGCCAGGCCTCTGACTAACCTGTTGCATAAGGGCGTCAAGTTCCAATGGACAGACAAATGTCAGGAAAGTTTCCAGGCACTCAAAGACAAGTTGACTTCTGCCCCAGTTCTAGCTCCACCTGATACTAAGAAGGACTTCGTCATTTACTGCGACGCTTCCCGTCAAGGATTAGGCTGTGTCCTAATGCAAGACCGCAAAGTGATTGCTTATGCCTCTCGGCAATTGCGCCCTCACGAAGAGAACTACCCAGTTCACGACCTCGAACTTGCTGCTGTCATTCATGCGCTGAAGCAGTGGCGACATTACCTTCTCGGTAATCGTTGCGAGATCTTCACTGACCACCAAAGTCTGAAGTATCTGTTTACTCAGCCAGATCTGAACCTCCGTCAACAGAGATGGATGGAGCTTGTTGCAGACTTTGACTTGGGTATTTCCTATACGCCAGGCAAGGCTAATGTAATGGCTGATGCCTTGAGCCGCAAGTCTTACTGCAACCACCTCCAGGTTCACAAAGTTCAGCCCTCGCTTGTTGAAGAATTCAGGAAGCTGAACCTCCATATTGTTCCTCCGGGTGCACTCGCTCCCCCTCCTAAGGAGTTTGGCAAGGTGAACCTCCACGTTGTTACCCAGGGTTCCCTCAATACCCTAGTTGCTAAACCAGATCTCGAGGACAGCATCAAAAGGCTACAGAAGTATGACTCTGAAGCCCACAAGATTAAGCGCTACCTCGCAGAAGGAAAGCCCTCATTCTTCACCATTGCTGAAGATGGCACCCTATACTTCAAGGGCCGCCTAGTGGTGCCATGTGCAGAGAAAAACCTGGATATGACACAGGAAGTTATGAAAGAAGCTCATGATACGCCTCTATGTATCCATCCTGGTAGTACAAAGATGTACCAAGACATCCGTCAGAGATTCTGGTGGTCTAATATGAAGCAAGCCATTGCTCGTTATGTTGCTGAGTGTGACGTTTGCCGTCGTATCAAAGCAGAACATCAAAGGCCTGCTGGAACTCTGCAACCTATCTCTATTCCTGAATGGAAATGGGACCATGTTGAGATGGACTTCGTCACTGGATTTCCCAAATCACAGAAAGGTAATGATGCTATTCTTGTCGTCATTGACCGGCTTTCCAAAGTTGCACATTTTCTGGCAGTCAAAGAAACGATCACTGCTAGCCAGTTGGCAACGCTCTATATGTCCAGGATTGTTTCACTCCACGGTATTCCATTGGTTATCAGCTCAGACCGTGGCAGCTTATTCACTTCAAGATTCTGGGCAAGTTTCCAAGAAGCTATGGGAACTCATCTGTCATTCAGTACTGCATTTCATCCTCAATCGCAAGGGCAAGTTGAACGCGTCAATCAAGTTCTCGAAGACATGCTTCGAGCTTGTGTTATTTCCTTCGGCAAGAAATGGGAGGAATCTCTCCCGTATGCTGAGTTCTCTTATAATAATAGCTATCAAGCTAGTCTGAAGATGGCCCCCTTCGAAGTGTTATATGGACGAAAGTGCCGAACCCCTCTGAACTGGTCAGAAACTGGGGAACGTCCACTCTTCGGTCCGGATATTATCCAAGATGCCGAAGAACAATTCCGCATTATCCGTGAGAATCTCAAGACTGCTCAGTCACGTCAGAAGAGTCAGTATGACCGTCATCATAAGGACATGGTCTATCAACCTGGCGAAAAGGCTTATCTTCGAGTCACACCTATGAAGGGTGCTCACCGCTTCGGAATCAAGGGCAAACTAGCTCCTCGCTATATTGGCCCATTCACTATTCTCGAAAGGCGTGGAAAAGTGGCATACCAACTGGAGCTACCGCCGAACCTTTCTCAGGTTCACGATGTGTTCCATGTGTCACAGCTCCGCCGTTGCTTCAAGGACCCAATCCGAGCTGTGGATCATGAAGTGCTCGAATTGCAGCAAGACCTCTCCTATAAGGAGCATCCGGTCCGCATTCTCGACCAAGCTGAACGCCGCACACGTCAGAAGGCGATCAAGTTTCTCAAAGTCCAGTGGTCGCACCATTCTGAAGATGAGGCCACTTGGGAACGAGAGGATCGTCTGCCCGAAGAATACCCCGCACTATTTCCTTCTACCTCCTAAATCTCAGGACGAGATTTCTTGTAGTGGAGGAGATTTGTAACACCCCGAGAATCATGCTACAGTAACCCTCTGTGATTAAGCTAATCATGTTGCTAAACAGGGCTTGATCACATTGGAATCACGTTTCTTTTCAAACTCCTAATTCAAACTTCAATTAAAATTAAAGTGGAAAATAAAAGTTTTCAAAAATTTAAACAAAAATGTTCGGTGGGTGCCAAATAATACACTGGTAATTATTGTGGAGAAAACTCCTTTTTAGAAAATGCCTAATTATTTTAAAATGGATTAAAAGGTGAAAGAAAATAAATAAAAGAAAATGCAAAACAAAACAGAAAACAAAAAAAATAAAAACAAAAGCCCCCCACTGGACATGGCCCAACTGGGCCAACCCCAGGCCCAGCCGGCCAGCACCATTTCCCCCCCCCCCCCGGCCGAAAGGCCCAGCTCCACCCCGGCCCACCTCTCCCGCTCGCCCTCCCCTTCCCTGTTCCCCCGACCGGGGTCGGAACAGGGGCCGGTCCCCGCCGCACCCCCTCGCCGGCGACGGGGAGGTTAAGGACGCCAGCCCCCCCGCCTCCTCGGGCCCCTCTCCCACTCACCCCCGCTCACCTCTCGGCCTCTGCGCCTCTCTCTTCCCCCCTAGATCCACGCCGCTCCTTCCTTCCCCACGCCCGACGCGGTCGCCGCCGTTCACCGTCGTTCCCGCGGCCACCGTGCCCCAATCGCCACTTCGCCGTGTCGTACGCCGTCGCCGCCCTCGACTACGTCACGTTTGCCTCTCCGTTGAAGCTTGGAGCCACTGCACCGACCTCCCCGAGCTCGTCTTCCCCGCACGGCCGCCGTCAATCGCCGCCCCGTTTCGCCGCCTCGAGCCTCCCCGAGCACGCTGCCGTCCCCCTACAGCCTCGCCGTGAGCTTCTTCCCCCTCCTCCCCTGTCCTTTCGCTCTCGCGCGCCCTCTAGCTGCTTCCCCACGCGCGCCCGAACGCAGTGCCGCGGAGCTCGTCGCCGGCGGGTCTCCGGTGACCAATTGGTCATGGGCGTAGGCCCGTTAGCTTGACCGCACCGTGCAGCACCCGCCTAGCTAGTTAGTTTGGCCGCTCACGCGCTCTAACGCCGCACCCGCTCTAGCCCGAACTCCGGCGCCGCTTTTGCTCGTCGCCGGCGCCGTTCCGGCAGCTCCAGCTCTGGCCGGTCTCACCACGCGACGCGGCGGGCTCTCCCCGTTCGAACGCACCCACCCGCGCCCGTGTAGGCCCCCTGTAGGCGAATCCCGACGGGGCCGAGCGCCCTCCGCCGCGTTTTCGTGCTCGCCGGCGTTCAGCCGCCGGCCTGCTGAGCTGGCACACCTGGGGCCACCCCTGGGTCACTGCCAGCGGGCCCCGCAGGCCCCGTTGACTGGGTCAACCCAGTCAACGTGCTGAATGGGCAGGCCCAGCCACTGACATGCGGGCCCCGCCGCATAATTAAAAAAAGAAAAGAAAAGTTTTTATAATTAAAACTATTTAATTAATATAATTAGGCACTGACAGGTGGGGTCCAGTAGTTAATTAACTAAAATTAGTTAGTTTAATCTTCTGATTAGCCCACTGTCTATGACAGGTAGGGCCCACTGGTCAGTTTGACCTGGTCAGCCGCTCTGTTGACCTGCTGACGTCAGCATTACCTCATGCTGACGTCATATCCCTTTTCTGTTAATTAAATAATTCCAGAAATTCAAATAATCTTTGAAAATTCATATCTTTTAAACCGTAACTCGGATGAAAATGTTTTCTATATGAAAGTTGCTCAGAACGACGAGACGAATCCGAATACGCAGTCCGTTCGTCCACCACACCTACCTAACCTATCGAACTAGCAACTTTCCCCCTCCGGTCCGTCTGTCCGAAAACGCGAAACATCGGGAATACCTCCCGGATGTTCCCCCCTTCGTCGGTACCACCTACTGTCGCATTAGGACACACCTAGCACCGTTCATTGTCATGTCACGCATCGTCATGCTTATGTTTGCATTGTATTTACTGTTTCTTCCCCCTCTTCTCTCCGGTAGACTACGAGACCGACACTGCTGCTGCCCAGTTCGACTACGGAGTTTACGACCCCTCCTACTTGCCAGAGCAACCAGGCAAGCCCCCCCTTGATCACCAGATATCGCCTATTCTTCTCTATACTGCTTGCATTAGAGTAGTGTAGCATGTTACTGCTTTTCGATATCCTATCCTGAGGCATAGCCTATCCTTGCTACTACTGTTGATACCTTTACCTGCAATCCTACATGCTTAGTATAGGATGCTAGATTTCCATCAGTGGCCCTACATTCTTGTCCGTCTGCTGCGCTATACTATCGGGCCGTGACCACCTGGGCGGTGATCACGGGTATATACTTATATACTATATACATGACACCTGTGATGACTAAAGTCGGGTCGGCTCGTAGGAGTACCCGCAAGTGGATCTTTGTGGCGGAGCGACAGGGCAGGTTGAGACCGCCTAAGTGAGAGGTGGGCCTGGCCCTGGTCGGCGTTCGCGGATACTTAACACGCTTAACGAGATCTTGGTATTTGATCTGAGTCTGGCCATTTGGTCTATACGCACTAACCATTTACGCGGGAGTAGTTATGGGTATCCCGGCGTCGTGGTATCAGCCGAAGCCTTCTTGACGTCAGCGACTGAGTGGCGCGCGCCGGATTGGACTGGAACGCCACTAGGCTAGGTCTGCTTCCGGCCGCGTACGCAACGTGCAGGTGTGCATAGGGCGATGGGCCCAGACCCCTGCGCGCATAGGGTTAGACCGGCGTGCTGACCGCTCTGTTGTGCTTAGGTGGGGCTGCGACGTGTTGATCTTTCGACAGGACTAGCTTTCCCCCTTTTATTCTGGCATTCTGCAGTTCAGTCCACTGATATGCCCCTTTACACATATACCCATGCATATGTAGTGTAGCTCCTTGCTTGCGAGTACTTTGGATGAGTACTCACGGTTGCTTCTCTCCCTCTTTTCCCCTTTTCCTTTCTATCTGGTTGTCGCAACCAGATGCTGGAGTCCAGGAGCCAGACGCCACCGTCGACGACGACTCCTACGACACTGGAGGTGCCTACTACTACGTGCAGGCCGCTGACGACGACCAGGAGTAGTTAGGAGGATCCCAGGCAGGAGGCCTGTGCCTCGTTCGATCTGTATCCCAGTTTGTGCTAGCCTTCTTAAGGAAACTTGTTTAACTTATGTCTGTACTCAGATATTGTTGCTTCCGCTGACTCGTCTGTGATCGAGCACTTGTATTCGAGCCCTCGAGGCCCCTGGCTTGTATTATGATGCTTGTATGACTTATTTATGTTTTAGAGTTGTGTTGTGATATCTTCCCGTGAGTCCCTGATCTTGGTCGTACACATTTGCGTGCATGATTAGTGTACGGTCAAATCAGAGGCGTCACAGTCACGATTATCCCAAGTGGAAGGCCATGATAAAGAAGCGCCTCATGGCGATGAATAGCGAGCTGTGGACCGTCACTGAGATTGGTCTTACCGATCTGTGCAAGATGGCGGAAGCTGATGACATTCGCAAGTACACTCTTCTCAACCTCACGGTGAAGGACGTCATCTGCTCCTGCCTGTCTCAAAATCAGTTCAGGAATATCATGCACCTCAGCCATGCGAAGCTTATCTGGGACCGACTCTCTGAGGTCTATGAAGGTCATCGAACTCGTCATGATCCTTAGTTTGAGGATTTCAAGTAATCACTCAAAGCTATGACATTCGAACCAAAGTCATCATCCTCTACACCATGTCTTATGGCAAAAGGTGCTAAGGTAACAGAATGCTACCTATTCGAGTCCAGTGATGATGAATCTGGTGATGAATTTGGACCCAGTTATGCCAAACTTGCTTCCCTTGCCACTAAACAACAAAGAGCTTTGGAAAAAGTTCAATACATGCTGGGTAAGAGCGATGATATGTTGGGTGAAGAAATGGATCAATCGAAAGCTTTGGCTGAAAGTCTTCAGAGACTTCACTCTAAGTTTGACACCCTTGAAAGTCATCATAACACTCTTTTATCTGATCATGAGAAGCTTTCTTATGAATTTCTTCAAAGAAAGCAAGATCTTGAAAAGCTAAGGGTGAGTTATGAAGATCTTCAAAAGGAGCGCGATTCATTACTTGCTTAACAAATCAGCGCTGCTCAGGAAGAATTTGTTCCTCCATGTTTGAAGTGCATTGAACGTGAATATGCTAATTCTTCACCTGAATGTTCAAATGCTTCTAATGTTACAAATTCTTCACCTGTCTCTGCTATCACTAATTCCTCATCTGAGGACATTTCTAGTATCACTGATGATGCAGGGCTGAAGGAATTGTATATGACAGGCATGTACAAAAGCCTCAAAGGGCATCAGGCTCTTTGTGATGTGCTTAAAAAGCAGATCCTCAACAGGAACCCTAGGAAAGAGGGTATTGCCTTTGAGAGGAAACTCAATGCTAATGGAACATACTGGAAGCCTGAGCAGTACCCCAAAACCTCATGGGTTGCTGCAAAGGGACCTCCAGTAGATCCATCTACTCTATCTGGCTTTACGTGTGAATCTCCTCATTCTTCAGATGAGTCATTTGACTCAAACTATAAACTGTTCAAAAATCAGAATGGTGATGTATTTCCTAGATATATTGGCACTAACTGCAGGAACGGTTATCCTATGAAGAAAATCTGGGTTCCCAAAAGGTGTCTTGAAAGTCTTCAGGTGAATGTCATCATGACACCACCTATGAAGAATAGGAACCCCAGATCAAATTCTTCATATGGACCAAACTCTTCATATGGATCCAAGTCCTCATACGGACCTAATTCCTCACGTGGATCAAATTCCTCAAAAGGATCAAAGTCCTCATATGAACATCATCGTGCTAACACTTCTGTTTCGCAGGGAAGAACTAAGGGCTATGAATATGAGCATTATTCTTCTAACCATTATGTTCATAAGTCCTCGAAGAATTTCTCTGCTTATTCATATTCTTATCCTAACTCCTCTTATGTGAAACAAAGTGGAATGGCTTCTATGCCACCGTTCTCTTATGGAGCTTGCAGAATGATGAACTCTTTGCCACCCCTTCAGATGTGGGTGGTGAAGAAAAAGAATTAATCTCTTATGCAGGGTCAGGTCTCCACACGTGCTTAAACGTCTGAAGAATTTGTTGGAGACCTGAAAATTGCCTGAAAGGACACAGGCTAATCATGAAGAAATGAATTGCTTGATGAAATTGATCTTATGGAATTGATGTCATATTCTTCACTGATGAAGTATATGAGTTCGTAAGTTGCACTAATTCATCTGCAGGATGATCTACCCAAAGCCACTGAGTGGGTCCTTGATAGTGGATGTACTAATCACATGACTGGTGACAAGAATCTATTGAAGGACGTTCCCTTATCTCCATCATATCTGAAGCATATCATCTTCGTTGACAAAGGCAAAAGCAAGGTATTGGGTCTAGGTAAGGTTGCGATCTCAAAGGATCGACACATGGACAAAGTCATGCTTGTCGAGTTCTTAGGATACAACCTCATGTCAGTCTCAATGCTTTGTGATCTTGATATGGTTGTTATCTTTGGAAAGTATCATTGTGTTGTGATCATGGAAGCTGACAATTCCAAAGTCTTCGAAGGCTTTAGGAGAGGAGATTTGTATATTGTTGATTTCTGTACAGGACCACAACCAGCTATATGTCTACTTGCAAAAGCTTCAGAAGGCTGGCTACGGCATCGACGACTTGGTCATGCTGGCATGAGGAATTTGCACACGCTCGCGAAGAAGAAGCATGTCATTGGCATTGAGAATGTCAAATTCCTCAAGGATCACTTGTGCGGAGCCTGTGAAGCTGGAAAGATGACCAAGGCCAAACATCCAGCAAAGACTATCATGACTACCGCTCGACCATTTGAATTGCTTCACATGGATCTCTTTGGTCCTAATCACTATTCTGCATTTACAAATGAAGCATCTCTATATGGCTTTGTTATTGTTGATGATTACTCTCGTTACACATGGGTGCATATTGTCACTTACAAACATGAAGTGCAGGAAGTCTTCAAACGATTTTCCTCGAGGGCTTCAACCAACTTTGGTGTGAAGATAAAGCACATCAGAAGTGACAATGGAACTGAGTTCAAGAATACTGGTCTTGATGACTATCTTGATGAACTTGGTATTACTCATGAGTTATCTGCTCCTTATACTCCTCAGCAGAATGGCGTCATGGAGCGCAAGAATAGGACTCTTGTTGAGATGGCTCACACTATGCTTGATGGATACAAGACACCTCGTCGTTTCTGGACTGAGGCAATTGATACTGCGTGCCACATCATCAACAGGGTATATCTTCACAAATTCTTCAAGAAGACTGCATACGAACTCCTCACTGACAAGAAACCCAATGTGAGTTATTTCAAAGTCTTCGGTGCTAAATGTTGGATTAGAGATCCTCATCACAATTCTAAATTTGCACCGAAAGCACATGAAGGTTTTATGCTTGGTTACGGAAAGGACTCGCACACCTACAGAGTCTTCAACAACGTTCACCACAAAGTTGTTGAAACTGTAGATGTGCGTTTCGATGAAACTAATGGCTCGCAAAGAGAGCACCTACCTCCTGTGCTAGATGAAAAGTACCTGAGGAATCCATCAAGTTCAAGGCAACTGAGGATGTCATTCCTACCGAAGAATCTGCTGAAGAAGTCATTCCAGAACGTGAAGAACATCATGCTGATGCACCTGAGGAAAATGGTGCTAAAGAAAATGCTGATCCAATTCCTCAACGACAACCGATCATCCTCGCGTCGCAAACGAAGTGCAGATTGAGAAAATCATCAGCGACATCAACATTCCAGGTCCTCTCACACACTCAAGAGCTTCACATTTGTCTAAATTTTGTGGGCACTTTGCTTTCGTCTCTATCACAGAGCCCACTAAGGTAAATGAAGCATTTCTGGAGCCTGAGTGGATTCAAGATATGCAAGAGGAATTACATCAATTCGACCTCAACAATGTCTGGGAACTGGTTAAACGTCCAGATCCTCGCAAGCACAATATCATTGGCACAAATTGGATCTACCGCAACAAGCAAGATGAAAATGGCCTTGTGGTAAGGAAGAAGGCACGACTTGTAGCTCAAGGCTACACAGAGGTTGAAGGAATTGATTTCGATGAAACTTTTGCACCTGTTGCTAGACTTGAGGCTATTCGCATATTACTTGCTTATGCTAACCATCATGATATCACTTTATATCAAATGGATGTGAAAAGTGCATTCCTCAATGGTAAGCTTGAGGAAGAAGTATATGTTGCTCAACCCCCAGGTTTTGAAGATCCAAAGCATCCCGACAAAGTCTTCAGACTCAATAAGGCCCTCTATGGCCTCAAGCAGGCCCCTCGGGCGTGGTATGATACTTTGAAGGAATTCCTCATGAAGAAAGGCTTCAAACCCGGTTCACTTGACCCAACTCTTTTCACTAAATCTTATGATGGTGAATTGTTTGTGTGCCAAATATATGTTGATGATATCATTTTTGGCTGTACTGACCAATGTTACACTGACGAATTTGGTTATATGATAAGGTAGGAATATGAAATATCTATGATGGGAGAATTGAAATTCTTTTTAGGTCTTCAAATTCGTCAACAGCGCAATGGCATATTCATATCTCAGGAGAAATACCTCAAGGATGTATTGAGGAAATTCGGCATGCAAGATTGCAAAGGCGTCAAAATTCCTATGCCCACAAATGGCCACCTATGCACTGATGAAAATGGTATTGACTTCGATCAAAAGGTATACCGCTCCATGATTGGTTCTTTATTGTATTTATGTGCATCTAGGCCAGACATTATGCTTAGTGTTTGCATGTGTGCCCGATTTCAAGCTACACCAAAGGAATCACACCATAGCTGTGAAGCATATTCTTCGATATCTAGCTCACACACCAACACTTGGATTATGGTACCCCAAGGGCTCGGCTTTTGATCTCATTGGATATTCAGACTCTAACTATGCTGGTGATCGTGTGGACCGCAAGTCAACATCAGGCACATGCCATTTCCTCGGATGATCCTTGGTCTGTTGGTCCTCGAAGAAACAGAACTGCATATCACTGTCTACTGCTAAAGCTGAGTACATTGCTGCTGGTTCTTGCTATGCTCAATTGCTATGGAGGAAGCAAACTCTCAAGGACTACGGCGTCAACATGAAGAATGTACCTCTCTACTGTGACAATGAGAGTGCCATCAAGATTGCTCATAACCCAGTTCAGCACTCGAAGACAAAGCACATTCAGATTTGTCATCATTTTCTTCATGATCATGTGTTGAAGGGCGTCATCTCTATTGAGCATGTGAAGACTGAAGAACAACTAGCCGATATCTTCACAAAGCCCTTGGATGAGAAGAGATTTAGCAAAATGAGATGTGAGCTAAATATCCTAGAATCTTCGAATGTCCTTTGAAAAGGACACACATCCTAACACTTATGCAAAATTGATGACTTAGATGTGCAACACACGAAGAAACGTTTTTCTTCAATCAATGAAGACAAACACTCTAAGTGTGAAGAAATTAACGAAGAATTTGATTCTCAGAACCCTACGACAATTGTACGCGGTGTATGAAATCATCATTCTTATACGGTGGGTCACGCCACCAACAAAAGTTGAAAAAATTTCAATTTGAGTTTTTCCTGAAATTCCTCAGTTGTTCATTTTCTTCAACTTTTTGAAGTCTTCACTCTTTCCGTTGTTGTTCTTCATTGGCTATATATATGTGAGTTTATGTCCTCTACATCATTCACTTATTGCTATTTCTTCAAGTTGGTTTTTCTGCTAAGTGAATGTGATCGGACCCTTCCCCCTCTATGCTAAAATCAACCCAGTCTATTAACAAATTCTTCATGTGCGTTCTATTTGAAACTCGTTCAAATCTTCACTGTGTCCTTGTCAGCTGAAGAATTTGCGAACGAAACTTTAAAATGATCTTATCTGAATTTTCAGCGTTTGCCGCTCAAACCGTTCCACATTCCACTAAATGGTTATCTATTCACCCACAATCTGGCATGATCGCCACCTCTCAGTATGTGGGTGACACATGTCACGCGAATGAGAAGGGTCAGGGGCACGTTCGTCCAATTTCTTCAGGCGAGCAGTTTTTCACTTCGGCTATAAATACCCCCTCCCCTTCCTCACTTTGTTTTTACTCCGCTTGACCTCACTCCCTCGCTCGACCTCTCAAACCCTAGCGCCGCCGCTACTTCCATCGTCGCCGGTGAGGAAGAGCTTCACTGCCTCGACCTCGTCGCCGTCGTACTCGCGCCGGCTGCGGATTTCTTCACTCTGCCTCCGCCGTAGCTGTCTTCCTCAGCCAAGTTAGGGCATGGAATATCTGAACCGATGAGCTTCAAATCTACACTTCCTTGTTCGTCGTGTTCTTCGTCAAGGGTAATTAAAAGTTAATTTTTCTGCCCTCGTTGATTCGGATGTTTCCCACAAAATCTTCAAAAGGTGTTTATTCCTCAAATCCTCACACACTAGACACCTCACAAAGCATCTGTTCCTGATCTGTTTCCCTAAGCAACATTTTTCTTCAAGATTCCTCAATTGTGTGGATTTTCAATCTATAGAACTCTGGAACCTAAGACAAAAAACACTTAGTGAAATTCTTCAAGACTCATCTGGTCAAATTCCTCAACTTGTTCTTTTTGCAAAAACTTCTGAGAACGCATATGACCTCTCCAAATTCTTCGCAACTATATTCTGTTCACAGGTACACATGTCTGCTGCTGAATCTCTAGGTTCTCATCAACTTAACTCATTTGCAGTGTTCCTCAAAAAAAGTTGCACACCTCTTCAGAGAATTCTGTTGTTCATATTCCTCAACTGAAGAAAATGGCTGACGGCAAGAGACCTCAGAAGGGAGGAAAGAGACCAGAAACAAACACTGCTTTCGAGATCCCTGATGATATTTATGATGAATATTGCACTCCAGATGAGGCCAAACATGGCAAGGAGACAAAGAATCAGCACAAAGTGCGCATCCAGAGGATAGAGAGGAGATGGGCCAGAGAATGGAGGGAATATCGCTATGTTACACCTAAGTACATGAAGAAATTCGCTGTACACCCTCCATGCCCAAGACCTCCATTGGCACCTGGCCAAGTTGCTGATCCCTCTAGCATCATAAGAGGTGAAGAATTTCCCAAGGAATGGGCCAAGCGTCAAGCTAAACTGGCCAAACTGGCAAAAGAAGCAGTGAAGAAATTTAACGAAGATTCTACTGCTGCCACTGCTGAGGCCTCTGCTAGCAAGCCTAAAAAGGCTATGCCCAAGAAGCCTGCTCACAAGCCCAATGCTTCAACTTCTATGCCCTCACGGCCAAGCTCCTCAGCAATGCCCTCACGGCCAAGTTCTTCAAAGCCCTCACGGCAAATTCCTCAAGCTGCACCAGCTCCTCCAAAGTCCTCAGCTCCTCCGTAAAAATCCTCAGCACCTGTGCATCTTGCCTCGTGCCAAAGGACAACAAGCATCTCCATTGCCTCAGGAGCCTCTGCTAGTTCTTCAGCTCCTCCAAATTCCTCAACAGGCCCCACACTGCTGAAGACAAAGGCCACTGCTGGACGAGGTTCTCGACCAAGTCCTCACAAGAAGCAGGTCGCCTTTCAAGTACCGTCCGAAGACGACGAAGCTGATGATCAAGAACTCGCTAAAATCATCAGAGACAGGCAGCTCAGGGCCGCTAGAGCCAAAGGCAGTAATGTGCCATTGATACTAGATCCAAAGTTGATCCTAGACTTCATCGACTTATGGCACAAGGACCCCGACACACCTCTGCCTGAGATGAACCTCACTCCTGGTCAAAGTCATCTATTGACTGCCTTCATTGATGAAGAGAAATGGAAATATGAACAGGGGAGGAGGGTGAAGAAAGCGCAGTACAGGAAAGAGCGCTTTCTGAAGCAAAACGTCTTGAAGCTTTCACCTGAAGAACTTGTAGCTCTGCAATCAGAGATCAAGCAACCGAGTGATGAATTTGATCGCTACTATGCTGACTGGCTTGGAGCCAAGGTCAGATTTGTGAAGATAGCTGAGAAGTTCACTACCAATGTTGCAGCCCCAACGCAACAGGAAATTCCTTAGGCTGAGTCATCTGCTCAGCCTATAGAAGAACATGCCAGCACCGCAGATGAAAATCAGGCTGATGAGGAAACTGCTAGTACCAGGGCTGATGACTGCATTCCAGCCGCTGATGAAATTGCCAGGGCAACCTCTAGTGTTGCGCCTGAAGAAACTGTCAGGACAGCTGAAGCTTCAACGGCTGTGCCTGAAGAAACTGCAAATGCCAGGGCAACTACATCAGTTGTGCTTGAAGTAAATGAGAAAATTTCCTCTGCTCCTCCTGCACCTGCCCCAAGTCCAATTCTTCCTTGTGCATCAGATGTGAAGAAGACCAAAGCTGCGGAGCGTGCAGCTGTGAAGAAAAGGAAAGCAACAACTTCATCAGATTCTTCAGCTCCGAAGAAGATGAAGACATTGACTAGCTTTTTTGAGAATCCAATTGATGTTGTTCCAGTCTCAAGCATGCCATCAAAGGAACTTGTTCCTTTTGATGAAGAATACGTGATCCCAAGCGGATCCGATGAAGATATTCCTTCTGCTTCTTCTTCAGAGTAGTTGGATGAAGAAATTGAAGTGGATGCAATCCCTTCAACTCCAGTTGTCTCATCGCCCATGCCTCAGTTCACTGCTGAAGAGGCCGGCGTTGAAGAAATGAGTGATGCAGATGAGGATGTGGACATTTGGTGCACAACGTCTGTGATGAACGATGACTTTTGGGAAAGTCAGCACCCCAATTCTCCTTTGTTCACTCCTCTGCAACAATTTCCTCAGTCCCCAGTGAATACTGAAGTTCAAATGGGATCTGAAGACCCACACCCCACTCCATCTATTCATGAAGAGATTCCAGCCACTAGTGCTGATGTAAATATTGATGAAGAATTGAAGACCCAGGCTGCCACTAAAGAAGAACCTGAAATTCCTCAGCCTGTGGATCCTGAGATTGCGATTCATGAGGTTGTGATGCAATTAACTGATACACCTCAGCCCAAGCCAAAGGATCCCTTCTCGAAGAAGCAAAAATTCAAGGTCGATGACTTCTTCGGCGAGCATGTGTTCTTGACCGAGTATAACCCATATGACACTGCTTGTCTTAGAAGGAAGTGTTTCTGGACTGCCAGCCAAACCAACTTTTATTCTTCGCAGCTTTTCAACAAATACAAAGTCTTCGACCATGAGCATATTCCTCACGTGGACATGGAATCCCTGCCTTGCTTCACACCAGTCCTCAGTGTTCTTCATGACGCAGGACTGCTCAACTTTTGCACTGACATTGTTGATTGGAATGAAGAGCTACTTCTTCAGTTCTATGCAACGCTGCACATCACAGGAGATGCTAATGATGTGAAGTCTTGGGTATTGGACTGGATGACAGAGAATACTCACTTCAAAGCACCGGCCTCTGAATTGCTTCATGCCCTGCCTGTCAGTTCTCCCCTTGAAGGTGCTCGTTGCCTATACCATGAACCTGAACTTACCGCTCACTACATGCAAGTGTTGATGAAGCCGTTGAAGCCCGGTCAAGCCCCAAGGACCAAATTCCTCGTGAAGGAATTGTTGTATGTGCCTAGGACAGTCTATCGCATTCTGACAAAGACATTGAGACCAATCAAAGGCCATGACTCAAATGATGAAGAAGTCGTTGGGATCATGAAGAATCTGCTTTTCAATATCACGCATGGCATTCCTGTCAACTACCATGATTTCTTCATGAGGACTCTGGCAAATGTTGCACTCTCTCTGATTGAGTTGAAGCCTTATGCTCCTTGGATTATGCGATTCCTCGGAACAAGGTCTTCACTCAACTACAAGGCTGATTTCAAAATCATCTCAGCTACTTGCCCCCCATTGAAGTCCTCAAACGAACATTTTCCTCAGCTGATGAAAAGGGCAAGGCCGCTGCTGTTATTGATGAAGGCATTCGTCCATTGGATGGTCAGTTTCGCAAAGCTGCATCTTATTCCACCAATGATGACTCTGCCACTCATGACTCTGCCGCAAATGCTTCAAAGCAAAATCCTCAAGGCACAGCTCCAAGGGTGATGACTGATCGTGAGCTTCTCCTCAGTCTTCACCAGAAGGTGGATCGCAACCACAAATGGGTTAAGCGTCAGTTTGGTTCAATTCTTCACAACATGACTGCTACACACAATGCAGTGAAGAAACACCATTACTACATCCATGAAGTCTTCGGTCGCACCTGGGCTGTTCTGTCACATCTGTATGGTGAAGTAGATCTGAGGCAAATGGGTCTCAAACAGGACTTTGACTGGTCTCAACCACCATCGAAGAAATTCAAGAAGGTCAAAGTTCCCTCCTTGGTGGCTAGCTCATATTCTTCATCGCGTGACACCGACGAGCATGAAGATTTGGACGACACTGCGGCCGACCCTACTACAACAACCGACCCCAACAACGCTGGCGCACCTTCCTCAACATGATATTCTTCAGGGGCGTTAGTCCTCAGTTTTCAATCCTTTTGGTCATTCGATGACAAAGGGGGAGAAATTTGAGTTAGTCTTCAAGCGGGTCTACATATATGGGCGTTTTTTTGCGAAGTTACAACTCTCATTCTTTTGAAGACTTTGCTGAATCGAGTTGTAAACTTAAACCCGATGGTGGCCGGATACTTTTGATGTGTTCTTCTGCATGCTTATTACTCATATATATTAATGCATGCATGTTGAATTACATCAGTCACCATATTTCATCATGCATTTCAAATTCTTCACATTATATGTCAAATGCGTGTATGAATTACAAGATATAGGGGGAGATCTCCATGATTCTACTCTTCAAGTGTGCATTGCTTCAAAAGCAAATTCCTCACTATGCACATCTTCAGGGGGAGTTCTTCTATATCTTGCAATCAAATTCCTCAACATCAGTATTTACACTTCATATGTTTATGCCCGTTGAAAACTTAACCTATATTGTCATCAATCACCAAAAAGGGGGAGATTGTAAGTGCATCTAGTGCCCCTTAGTGATTTTGGTGTATTGAAGACTTATAGGTTAAGGGACTGATGCATTTGCGAGTGTACACAGGTCTATAAGTCTATGAGGAGTTTGATATTTACAAAGAAAGTCGACCCCTAAAAATGAAGTTCTTTGACTGAAGACTTTGGATTTCTGAAGACTTTCTGAACACTTTGAAAGTGAAGAAATTGGTGTGACCTTGAAGACTTCGTATTCATTCGAGGAACATGAAGCGTGAAGACTTTTGTTTTCGTAGTTTCATTTTCTCTTTCTTGAGTCATAGGAAACACCGTCCTGTTAAAGGGGGCCGAGGAAATACTAAGCAAAAATTTCAAAGTGATGCTCAAATCAAAATCCTACACCTACCAATCCCTTCGAGTGAAGCCATTGGAAATCTCATACAGCTCAGTCAATTTCTTCAGTGATAGAGACGAAGTTCTTCTGGTCTCTGAGGAATTTGTTCTGATTGAGGAGTTAGGAATTCGCCAGTGCAGATTGCCTACAAGTGAGGAACATGATAGCCCTGAGGAATTTGATAGTCAAATTTACGACCGTTACTGTGCTATGCGCGAGCTGTCCCAAAATATCTACCCACCTAACGGTCATATCATTGAAGGGCATTTATGTCTTATCATGTCGGGCTGCTCCCTATGCTATAAATAGCCGCCCCTACAACCACTAGCTGGTTGGCTGCTCCGAGAGAAACTGACACTTGTCATTTGAGTGCATCCCATCCTCCGAGGACTTTGAGCGAAAATCATCAAGTGAGGAAACCCAAACCCAAACACCGACAAACCCAAAGTGATTGAGCATCACTGAAGAGATTGATCCTGCGTGGATCCGACGCTTGTTACCTTTGAAGACTGTGCATCTTAGATACGGTTAGGCGTCATGGTCTAGAGTATCCAAGAGGAAATTGTGGATCGCCGAGTGACCGAGTTTGTGAAGGTTTGCAAGTCACCTGAAGACTTACCATGAGTGATTGGGCGAGGTCTGTGTGATCTTAGTGAAGGAAATATGCCCTAGAGGCAATAATAAAGTTATTATTTATTTCCTTATATCATGATAAATGTTTATTATTCATGCTAGAATTGTATTAACCGGAAACATGATATATGTGTGAATACATAGACAAACAGAGTGTCACTAGTATGCCTCTACTTGACAAGCTCGTTGATCAAAGATGGTTATGTTTCCTAGCCATAGACATGAGTTCTCATTTGATTAACGAGGTCACATCATTAGGAGAATGACGTGATTGACTTGACCCATTCCGTTAGCTTAGCACTTGATCGTTTAGTATTCTGCTATTGCTTTCTTCATGACTTATACATGTTCCTATGACTATGAGATTATGCAACTCCCGTTTACCGGAGGAACAATTTGTGTGCTCCAAACGTCACAATGTAACTGGGTGATTATAAAGGTGCTCTACAGGTGTCTCCAAAGGTACTTGTTGGGTTGGCGTATTTCGAGATTAGGATTTGTCACTCCGATTGTCGGAGAGGTATCTCTGGGCCCACTCGGTAATGCACATCACTATAAGCCTTGCAAGCATTGTAGCTAATGATTTAGTTGCGGGATGATGTATTACGGAACGAGTAAAGAGACTTGCCGGTAACGAGATTGAACTAGGTATTGAGGTACCGACGATCGAATCTCGGGCAAGTAACATACCGATGACAAAGGGAACAACGTATGTTGTTATGCGGTTTGACCGATAAAGATCTTCGTAGAATATGTGGGAGCCAATATGAGCATCCAGGTTCCGCTATTGGTTATTGACCGGAGACGTGTCTCGGTCATGTCTACATAGTTCTCGAACCCGTAGGGTCCGCACGCTTAAAGTTCGGTGACAATCGTATTATGAGTTTTTGTGGTTTGATGTACCGAAGGTAGTTCGGAGTCCCGGATGTGATCACGGACATGACGAGGAGTCTCGAAATGGTCGAGACATAAAGATCGATATATTGGACGACTATATTTGGACACCGGAATGGTTCCGAGTGAGATCGGGATAATACCGGAGCACCAGGAGGTTATCGGAAACCCCCGGGAGGTATATGGGCCTTAACGGGCTTTAGTGGAAAGGAGGGGAAAGGAGCAAGGGAGGGGGCGCGCCCCCCAAGCCCAATCCGAATTGGGAGGGGGGGCGGCCCCCCCTTTCCTTCCTCCCTCCTTCCTCTTCCTTCCCTCTCCCTCTCCAAATAGGAAAAGGAGGAGTCCTACTCCCGGTGGGAGTAGGACTCCCCCCCTTGGCGCGCCCTCCTCCTGGCCGGCCACCTCCTCCCCTGGTTCTTTATATACGGGGGCAGGGGTGCACCCCTAGACACACAAGTTGATCAGTTGATCTCTCCCAACCGTGTGCGGTGCCCCCTCCACCATAATCCACCTCGGTCATATCGTAGCGGTGCTTAGGCGAAGCCCTGCGTCGGTAGCAACATCATCACCGTCATCACGCCATCGTGCTGACGGAACTCTCCTCGAAGCTCAGCTGGATCGGAGCTCGCGGGACGTCATCGAGATGAACGTGTGCAGAACTCGGAGGTGCCGTGCGTTCGGCACTTGGATCGGTTGGATCGTGAAGACGTACGACTACTTCCACTATGTTGTGTCAACGCTTCCGTTGTCGGTCTACGAGGGTACGTAGACATCACTCTCCCCTCTCGTTGCCATGCATCACCATGATCTTGCGTGTGCGTAGGATTTTTTTTGAAATTACTACGTTCCCCAACACTTAGCTCAAGGAGAATACGGTGAGAACTCTGTGTCCGGGACTGTGTGTCCTCAGGTTTAAATACCTAGCCACTCCAACCAGACGTACAACTGTCACAGGAGTTGGAACTGGTCTACCAAATCATTGTCTTCACCAAGCCTACTGGTTCTATTTTCTCAACTCTTTCATTTCCTCATTACTGTGTTGTGTGCTTGTTCATATCTGTTTGAAGACTTTAACTCAAGACTTTCTCAATTTCCTCAGTTCAATTTCTTCAGTCTGTTTGTCTTCATCCTGTTTTATCCTGTGCTTACGCTTCCTGTACTCTGTGTCTGTTTTCATTTCTTCATGATGTCCATGTTTATGTTATGTCATGTATGCATCCGAGTACTTATTCCGCTGCAAGTAGTTCTTCGCTTAGGAATTTCCTCACCCTGAATTTCCTCAGTGAACAATTCATAAAAATCTCCTATTCACCCCCCTCTAGTCGACTTAACGCACTTTCAACTACAAATATTATAGCCAGAGCTGAGCCTAATAAAGGGGAGCAAATTTCTCCAGGCCCGACCCTTAGCCCGGGGTGTCAGAGGCCTAGCCCCGCCCTCTACACACTGGGATATCACACTAGCTCTCACATCAAACTTAGCCGGTCTAAAGAAAAGAAAAACTTAAATGATTTGTGTGCCAATAGGCACCTTTATATCCTCGACTAGCAAAGTGGCTCTCTTAATTCATGTCTTTAAATCGACTGTTATATTTTTTGATATCAGTTCCTTATATGAAGTGACAGAACGCCTTGACCAGGGGGGGGGGGTGTTCCTTGTGGAGGCGCAGGGGAACTTCTCTTAGAGCATTTCTTACAGACCCTTCATTTTGTTCCTATACATCTAGGCAAACAACTTGGTCATTGTGCGGGGCAGGAGAGAGAGTGAAAAAGCCTAACCAGCTAGACCTCCTACACTTTGTCCTCATATGTTCGGGTTGTCAAGAAACCCTCAAACCTATCCCTCGGACCACGCGACCTCCGATCCCCAACACCTAAACCGAAGCACCCTCGCCATTTCTCGAACCACCAGGATGGCACCTCCAGGAAGGTGACGTCAAAAAAGCACCGGTTCCGCCTCATCCAAAAGGATGAGGTTTTCACCAAGGGAAAGAGGGGAGAGGGGGGAAAGTACCTCAATGGAGCCACCAAGGTGGAGCACGACACCGGCTGATGCCGTCATCGTTGTGTCCAGCCACGCCGACTAAGGATTTCTCCCGGATAGCCACCTCCCCATCACCCCAAACGCAAAAGATCTGGCGACCAAAGGCCGCCATGGACCTGCAACTGCGGGCTAGAGGGTGCTAGTATCAAGGAGGGGAATGGTCCGCAGTTCTGACGCCGTCTGGCGGGGGTGATTGCACACGAAGACCAGCCGCCACCACCCCGCCGCCTCCGCAGCCAAGGAGGCGGAGCAGCACCCACTACCGTTGCTTGCTGGAGAGCCAACGCCGCCATGCTATCTGAGGCCACTGCCTTGGCTTCCACAGCTCTCCACATGAAGGCTGAGCAGTGGATCCTCGCCGCCACCGTCCTTGTCGGCCGCACATGCTTCCCCGACGACCTTCTCTATACCGGCGAGGGGGGAGAGAGATGGCAGGGGAGGCGGCGGTGTGCTAGGGTTTTGTCGCCGCCCGAGTCGCCCCGAGTGGAGTGACGCGGGGGCCGATTGGAGCGGGCAAAAACCCTCGGCTTACTGGTAGCCGAGGCGCAATTGCACACCCTACACCTATAAGCCTCCGAGAGACTGAATCGGCATATATCTCTCGAAATTGACTACATCACGAGCACTTCATAATCGATTGGAACATCATCTCCCACTAAACTCACATTGCCAAAATGATTGAGAAAAATTCAAGAAAACGCGAGCACCCATGCCAATTCTAGAGCTCGAACTTGGGTAAATCCCAACCAGATTTCAGTTCTCTCAAAGGCTTGATTACTGCTAGTGGATATTTAATTATGGCTATCCTACAACAACAAAATTTTTTTAGAGCCGTAATGCTTCCCGCCACGCCACTGCCTTTGTCACCGATTTCAACTGGAAATTTCTAGCGAACTGCAGATCGTATGGGTGACTTTCATCGTAGCTTACCACAGCAACATACATCAAGTAAAATTACAGTTTACTGGCGCGTCAATGTCCATCAGCTAATCCATCTAATGCAGGCCAGCAAAGGAGGATTTAGCCTGATGGTTCGAGAAATCTTGTTGGTGCTTTGGTTTAGGTGTTGGGGATCGGAGGTTGGAAATCTGGTTGGGTGCTTTTTATTTATCTTTACCTTTTTCCTTTTTAGTTTTATAATTCGTAAAAAAATTCATTACTATTTTAAAATTTATTAACATTTGTAAAGTTCATTAACATATTTTATTTTTGCAATTTTTTTAGTTCGCAAATATTTTCAATATTCATGCTTTTTAAAAATTAACAATCATTTTTTCAAATTTTGAACATTTTTAAAAATTTCAAATATTTTTCTGATTCATTAAATTTTAAAATTCATGTATATTTTCAAATTTGTGAACATTTTTTTAATTCATGAACATTGTTTGCAATTCAGAATTTTTTAAAAGAATGTATTTTTAATTAAAATAAAAGTAGCTAGAACAAAATTTAAGTGAAAAAAATCAGGGAAATTATGCACTCCCTTGCTCACTGGGAGGCTCGCACGTAGGGATCAATTCTCCCCCTAGCGATCAGAAGCAAATTGGTCGTCCCACCTGAAGTTGGCGTTGGCGAGCATGCGCTGCTGCTCGCGCCCGCGATACATAGCATCACCCTGGTTTGTGAAGCAAACTACAAAAATGTAGAAAATGAATGGACTACAAATCTTATAGCTAGGGCTGAGCCTAATAAAGGGGGGCACATTTCTCCAGGCCCGACCCTTATCCCTAGGTGCCCGAGGCCCAGCCCGCCCTCTATATTTCGATCAGATCGACGGTTTTAACCATTGTTTTAAATAGCGGGCTATGGGAAATAGCGGCGGGCCTCAAAATAAGCTATAGCAGGCTAAAGCGGGCTATAGCGGGCTATTTATGAAGGCGACCATTTAGCAGCACCATGCTGAAAAGGCTATAGCGGGCTATAGCGGAGCTATAACGGTCTATTTAGAACTATGGTTTTAACTTCAAAATATTTTTAAGTTTTGAAATAGGAAGAATTTAGAATGGCATTAGCTTTTTTGTTGCACGTGGGGAGAAGGTTGGAGGACCATTTTTGATGCTCTGCTAATTTCTATATAAAAATGATGGCGAAATATGTACCACATGATAACTTACTTAGTTTGGTCCCGGTAACTTTTGACCGATGATTTAGCCAAATAAAAAAAGTCGTCGAAACATATCAACATGAGATCTAGTTTTGAAGATATTTTATGTGAAAACAATTTTTCCATCTGACCGATAATTTGAGCTATAAAACATTTTAAAATTTCAATTTTGATGAAATCTTTAATGATGTCAGTCTTTTGTTTTTATATGCATGGTTGCACAGTTCAATTAAGTTAAGAACATCGCATGCAAATTAGTAGAGCTGTTTTACACAAGAAATATGAAACAAATCGAAGTTATCTGCTCGCACGACCCTTACATACAGGAAGACTCTTCGGTAATCTTGCTTATAATTATAATGTTTTGCATATATCAAAGTCTTTAATTAAATTCAGCATCTTTACTGGAAATTACTGGTCTGTTCGCTACTCCCTTTGTTCGCTACATCATTAAAAAAAGGGCCTGTCTAAGTCTCGGTCGACTTAGACTTCGCAAAGTCTCAGTCGGTTGATGTCACCTAGGGCAGATTATACCCATTTGTTTACTCGATAGCTGCTTGGTTTTATTCTTAGCTGGGCCTTTTTTCCTTCTTTGTTGTTTGTTTGTTTATTTGGGCTGGAATGCTTGTTTCTTTGTCTTTTTTTTTCTTGACACGGGAAAAAAGTGTTCAACAAGAGAAGTAAAAACAAAAACATTTTTCTATCTCTAGTGTAGCTCATCGTTCAATCCTTCTCTTCGTGTGTCATCTTGCTTCTCTTTTTATTTTTCATTTTTATAATTTCTTTAAAAAAACATTTTGTATATAAGGAAAAAAATTCAATCTTTAGTGTAACAAAGAAACAAAATGGAAACAAGACAAACTAAATAGTGTGGCACTGTTTTTCAAAAGAAAAGAATATTAAGTTGCATACAAATGGAGGGCATGCAAATGTGTGTATCTCACGTGGGTTGCGTGCTTTTTGTTAACAAATCAAAAAAAGACAAATTCAAAACAAAAGGGTAAAAAAATAAAAAATAAAGTAGAAAAAGGAAAGGTCAATAATAAACCCGCATAGCAGGCTGCCCAAGCTGGGTGTGCAGTTGCAGCCGGGGGCGAGACTTGCAGTTGCAAGCCTACTATCGGACATGCAGTTGCAATTGAGGGCGATACTTGCAGTTGCAAGCCTAGTGTCGGACATGCAATTGTAGTTGAGGGCGACACCTGTAGTTCCAAGCATATCGTCGGACATGCAATTCAACACCTCTCCGACAAAAACACAAGGCCAAGTGCAGTCAATAGGGGACATGCAGTTCCAGTCGAGGGCGAGACTTGCAGTTGCAAGTCTACTATCGGACATGCAACTCCACACTCTGCCGCCGCCAACTAACAAATCAAAAATGCCGGTTGCGGCCAGGTGTGTGGGCATACAATTGCAGTTGGGTGTGTAGGCATGCAGTTCCAGCCAAGGGCGACACTTGCAATTGCAGGACATACAATTTATCCCTCTCTTTGACAAAAACACAAGGCCACTTGCAGTCGGAAGGGGGACATGCAGTTGCAGCCGAGGACAAAAACACAAGGCCACTTGCATTCGGGAGGAGGCCACTTGGTATCATACATGCAACTCCCCCTCCCTCTCCCGCCGCCCACTTACAAAATAAATGTTAGTTGCACTCGGGTGTGTGAGCATGCAATTGCAGTCGGGGGCAACACTTGCAGTTGGATGCCTAGTAGCAGACATGCAATTGCCCTTCTCTTGAAAAAATACTAGCAAATTACAGTCAATGGCGACGTTTACAATTCCGCCTAATAGCAGGCATACAAGAAAAAGGTTTTAAAAGCAATAAAAATATAAAATATAAATAAATAAAAATAAAGATGGAAATATTTTAGAAAGCTAATAAAAAGAATAAATATAAATCAAAATGTAACAAGAGAATGGTAAAAATACAAATTTTAAATAGAATCAACGTCACCAGGACGCCGATTTTTTGTTTTTAAAAATCACTTACAAAAATATGAAAAAGAGGCAGAAAAAGAAAATCAAAAACACAAAAATAAAACAAGAAAAGGCCAGCCCATCAAACATCCCTGCCTACGCATAAAATAAATAAGAAGGAAAGACCGGGCCAGATGCACCCTATAACAGCCCGTCACCAAAAAAACTAGAAGCAAACTGATTGGACATGAGAGGAAAAACAAGAAAAAAAATTCTTGATCGCTTTGAAGACCTAGAGTCGCATTCTGGGGCAACACTTGCAGTTGAGGTCCGATTGCTACCGAATTGAGTAAGTCTGACTAATTCTTGGTCAACTGAGAATAGCAAATCCACATAAAATAGATACTTTTCGAATTAGGTATTTCCATCTATACTTCTTCTAGACTGACATACTTAATACAATGCCAAAGAAAAAAAGCTAGAAAAAATAATACGGATGCTTGTTCTATACAAAAACCCGTGCGCGCACGCACATCTCAAAAAAGGAAATTCTGGTTCTCGAAAAACAAGGCATGGATGTTGTACTAGAAAAACTACATCTAAAAAGTATACAATAAGGATCTAATCTATCAACAACAGCCACACATAGAACGAGGATTCTAGAAAAAAATTAAAGGAGAAATACTCACAAAAGAAGCTACTACATTATACAATTATTTTCCTTTTTCTTAGGGAAGTATACGGTTCTTGTCCTAGTCAGGATCACTCTTACAATTTGTAAAATTTACAGGCCAAGAAAAAAGACACACCACCCAAAGCCTGTCAGGTCCGGCCCTGGGGAGGGGCAGGGGGAGCGGCCGCCCTGGGCCCCCAGAATCCAGGGGGCCCTCCTCACCTATGTAGGCTATATTTTTTTTGAGGCAACATCTCGAAGCTTTATTAACTCGTCACAAAGTTTACAGGGACGAATGGTAAATTCTCAGGGTTTCCTAACCAAACATGGCGGCCACCACCGAGAGATAAAACATGCTTCGCTATGTTGTGAGCTTCATAATTAGAGCTCCTAAACTCATGACTAAAATTGCAAAACTCAAAAGCTACAGAGTGGTCTAGTATTTCATGTACTATTGCGCCATAGCTTGCCCGATTTTCCTTATGTAAGCTTTGAACCACCAGCTTACAATCCGAGGCAACTTGAATTCGTCTTAGATATAAGTCATCTGCAAAGCAAGAGATTCCCTGATGGCTAGGGCCTCAAGAGTTGGAGGATCTGTAATGTTCGGAAAGCAGAGCGAAGATGCTCCCAAGAACGCTCCGTCTTGATCCCTGCAAATAACGCCAACTGAGCCATAACCTCGCCTGGAAACAGCTGCATCAACATTGATTTTGGCATTGCCGGCCATCGGTGCTACCCAACTTGAAGATCTCCGAACTGTAGGTGTAGGCTGCGTTGATGTTTTAGCATTAATGAACCACACACTAGTGCAGAACATGCCTATAGCGCCGGTTCGTAAGGGCCTTTAGTGCCGGTTCCACAACCGGCACTAAAGAGTGGGGACTAAAGGTCCCCCCTTTAGTACCGGTTCCTCACGAACCGGCGCTAAAGCGCCACCACGTGGCACGAGCTAGGACCGGGTGCGTGCAGGACATTAGTACCGGTTGGTAACACCAACCGGTACTAAATGTTTGGGGGGTGTTTTGGTATTATTTTTTATTTTTCCTTTAATTTTGTGTTTTCAATTTAATTTAGTGATTATTTTAGTTGTTAAATCATTAGGTGAAAGTACCATAGATTAGTTTTGACTTGATGCATGTGGATCCTAGCTAAGTGATCAAGTATTATATGCCATATCCATATTATACTTGATCACCTATAATTAGGTGATCAAGTATAATATGGATATGGCATATATATATACTTGATCACTTAGCTAGGATCCATCCAGCTGAAACTAATTTGCGGTTTCTTTCATAAATGATATAATAACTCATCATCATCATCATCATCATATTAATATAAAAACTCTTGCATCATATCATCAACAACAGTATACTAGCTAGCTAAAAATCATCATAGTCGTCATTACCACTGTTTAATCATCATAGTCATTACCGCTATCTAATCACCACCAACACTAGCTTAAAGAAAAAACATTCACTTGTACCAGAAGCAAAGATATCATCGAGTTCAACATGGTCATGATATTATAAGCGTTCATAACACCACGAAAGCAAATCACCCTTTGAGATTAAGTTCAGGACGAAGAACACGGACATGAGGACAAGTACTAAGAGCATGAACTAGCTAAATCACTCCTGCTGCTCTCTCTCAGGTAAAGTAGCAGATGAACCTGTCTCCTAATCGTGGGTGGCGCTTCTCATTGCTGCCCCCCTAGTACTTCTCTGCGATCGTTAACAATTTTGCTGCAATCTTTCACTATTGAGCATTCATCACTATTAGAAATCCTGAATGCACTCATGTGCAATGTAGGATATCTTGGCCGTAAGCTAACCTTTGACATGTGACCTTTAGTCTCGATCCACTGAGGCATAACTGTCATCGGGAGTCCCTGTTAAAGAACATCGTATAGTAATTAATATACTTAGCAATGGAAGTTTAGCTTCAAAAATAATGTATGCAAAAGATGCACTGAGGACAAATAGTAAAAATCTTACCATCTTTCCTAAATAGATGTGACCGTAGTTCAATACGATCACTATTGGTCGCACATTTTGAGTACTAACATTTCTAAGTGAAGGAAGAAAATTTGTCTTGAAAGTATGAAGATCCTCAAGCCATGAAACATAATGACTTATCTCCTCGCAGTTTAGTTCAGCCCCGGTACAGTAGTAGGTCATGTCTACCAAGCGCCGGACATGTTTGCTTGAATGGAAATAAGCTGTCAATAGAAATTAGTTGTCAACTAGTTTTGAATAAACAATATCGAAGACATAAATATGGTTGAGATAGAACTGGAGGCGTCTGCACATCGACCCTGATGTCTCTATTACCTTCAATATCATCTTCCGGACGAATATCAAAGGTGATAACCATATCAGGCTCAAATGCATAAGCCTTGCATAGTGCTTGCCAAGTTTTGCATTCAAAATAGGTGTATGTGTCTGCATTGTATAGTTTGACGTTGAAAGTATAACCATGCTCGGTCTTCAGG